>NW_026731658.1:150000-340237 GCF_028476545.2 Physella acuta
TACAGACAAATGAGCGCAGCCAATTATAATAACTTCATTAAACAAACCTAAACTAATATGTCTATTCCTCATCTTTTTTAAGCCATTTTTCAAACACAAACTTCTGACCACTCCTCGTAACATACCACTTGCATACCAAGTCAAATAACACATAATGTAAAATTATTCCGAGTTAGTATTTCTTTTAATTTAAATTGATTAATTTAAATCAAAACAATTTTTTATAGCTAGTATTTAGATTTTTTACGATTAATAGAATTTTTAAGGAATAGGCCAATTATTATCAGAAAGTTATTACCACCAGTTGTAACGCTATTTGGCATTATAATGTTAGCGAATTGTAAAACCTTAAAATCTTTAACTCTTAAGATGTCGGCATTTATTTTATTACTAGCCATAGGTACCCGTTTCACGTGAATTATAGGCCTATATGTTTTTATTGTTATATGGAATACTTAAATGGAAATATTAATAAAATAGTAGTTGGTCAAAACGCTATGTGCTTTACTACACGTTGAACGATATTACCGACAAAGCAAAAAAATATCTAAATAGCTAAAAATTCGACAATTTAAAAAAACAACATAAGCTACCAATATCTATTAGATAAAATACTTCACATTATATACTTCTTTAGTCAAAACAACACATTATTTTTAAGAGACTAAAATAATTCCCTTAAAAACCCGGCAGCAGTGTTCCTTCTGGACTTTTTTCTCCGGGGGGGGGGGGGAAGGGGGGCACTTGAAATTTTCGGGGTGCGGTAGACTTTTTCGGGGGGGGGGAGGCGGACACTGTTAAATGTATATATTTTCTATATAAACTCCATTTCGTTCGGGGGGGGGGGGGGGGCGGTAGAACGTTTTTCGTGGGGACTCTGCCCCTAGGAAGAGATACCTAGAAGAAAGTCTACCCGGCAGTACAACGGTAATTATGTTGTTTTTTAGGTAATGTGTATTATTTTGATTATATAAATTTCGTAGCGTACGCCTTGATAGGCATATTTATAGAAACTGGATCGAAATCAAATTTGAATGAAATTGTTCAATTATTCATATTCTAACTTTGGAAGATGACGCTATTAGTGTTCTGTTCTTTTCGTTCTAAAAAAAGTTATATAATTAAAGCAACCAACATTTTATTTTCAACAAAGGTCCGTATTTTTAAGTTCTTGCTATATCGCTGAATATACTGATCCGTTAGTCTCGGGACATGTAGATAGATAGAGAGAGAGAGAGAGAGAGAGAGATAGAGAGAGAGAGAAAGAGAAACAGAGAGAGAGAGAGAAATGCACACATGGCCTTTTATGTATTAGGATGCCAAACAGTCAAGACAACTAAGAGCGACTTTACTTAGAGTGAATAGTGACTTCACAGGATTTATTTACTTTTTAAAACAACAATCACGGCTTCCATCAATCAGAATACATTTTAGAGTTTCTTTATTAAACTATTCTAATCCTTAAATACTTGATATAAATATTTGCTTTTTACCTTCAAAAATACAAGTGATTCATCTATCTAGGATCTAGATTTAGATCTAGATCTAGCAAGAGTTACGGCAAAACTAGACTTAATCAAACTAGTCGTTGAATCTAGAACAGGGGTCGGCAACCTGCGGCTCGCGAGCCGCATGCGGCTTTTTTGATGTTGAGATGCGGCTCTTCAGCTCCAAGCACAAATATTAATAATTGTTTTATTTTATTTTTAAAACTAAAAAAAATATTGTTCTGCAGCATTTGGTAATGAACGATATAATAATAAACATAATAAACACTCGCTATTATATTTAGTTACGCCCAATTACAATGTACTTACAATTGACTTGTCTATACCAAATTGCAACATTCAACTTCGCTGTGGAGATCACGAAGAAACTAAACGAGCTAAATCTAAAACCGCATGGAGGGGAAAACCCAGCTTATACCTTGCTTGAAGAAGATAATTGTTTCGAAAAAAATTGGTTCACTGAGAGATTTAAGCAATTCAAAACAAATGCAAGTACTCTGACGTTCATAGTCAGAGTAGATTCTCTGAACACAAAAACAAATGAGATTAACTTTGAACTATTTGTAATTGATGCTGGTTCGCTTCAAATTAAATTGCTAGATTTAAAACGAAACATTTGTGGAGCAGTAAGTTCACAGATCTCAAGAGCTAAGAAGATAATTTGGAAGTCCAGTAAAACATGTGCGTTTCACTGTACAACTGGACAGCTCTAAAAGATGCCGCGAGTTGACGCCATATTATGTGACGCATGGAATAGTCTTGCAGGATGCTACACTAAGTGAAGAAGTTGGCATTTGGAGTGCTGACGGGTCAATATATTCATGCGAGCAAGCGTTTTCATGCATGTGTATAATACAAAGTATAGAAGCCAACTAACAAATAAAATCTAGAAGCGTGCTTAAAACTGAAAACAAGTTTTGAGCCAGGTTTAAACAAACTTTCAAAAGGCATGCAAGGCGAAACTGTTGTAAATAGTATTCAATAATTAAATTTATATACTTTGATTACTGGTTTTATTATTCTAGCAGGGCTAGATAAAATACTTTAATACTTTTTCTGCAAAACATACGTATGTTTTTATTTGAATAAATATTATTTCATGTATATATATATATATATATATATATATATATATATATATATATATATATATATATATATATATATATATATATATATATATATATATATATATATGTGTGTGTGTGTGTGTATATATATATATATATTTATATATGTATATATATATATATATATATATATATATATATATATATATATATATATATATATATATATGTGTATATAATCCTAATCAAATAACATAATATTGAAATAAAAATGTTGGTGGCTCTTTAAAAACTGGTATATTTGTAAAATTGTAACTTTTGGCTCTTCCGTCCCAAAAGGTTGCCGATCCCTGATCTAGATAATTCTATCTAGATCTAGATTATAATGTGTTTCTATACTAAATTTCAGACTTTCATTATTTGATATAATCTTTGTTTGTTTAGCTGTGCAATAGGCTAATTTAAGATAAAATTTAATTTGAAAGATACTAGATCTAGGTTTAGGGCCTATGCCCTTAAATCAAGTTTCATAAGAAGACTCAAAGAATATAGCACACAAAAAAGTCAATGTCGTCACGAGTCTAGATAGCTAAGTTGTTAGAGTAATAGGCTTCCATCCGGGTGGAACGAGTTCTAGACACATCATGTCAATGTGAATGATAAAGTTGTCTTTTGAGACTAGGCGGGATACAGGGCAGGTGAAATAGAGTTCATCTGTTTCTTTGTCCCAAGCATATGAAGGGATATTGTTGTCAGAGACATGCTTGGTCGGAATCGTTTTTTTTAAAGATACAAAAATGTTGTCTGGGACTTTGCGGGACACTGGGCAGGTGAAGTACAGTTGAGTAGTTCACCTGTGACGTCAGTATATGAAGGGATAGTGTGTTTAGACCCATGCTCATCTGAAATCGGTGTTTTTAAAAGATAAAAAACGTCGTTTCGAATGTGGGGTATTGTTATTTTTTTATCATAAGTGATAAACGTGATTTCATTTATGGATGACCCCTGAAACTCACAGTTATCTAACTAGATAACGGATTGTCTAGTATAATATAAAATTGAAAAGGACTCTGTGTCTCTGTATCTAATAGCAAACAGGTATATATTAAGAAACTCGACTTGATCGCCATAGTGTAGTATTCTTAAAGTGTTTTTTTTTTTGTAGTAACGTCTAGATAGATGATATTAATTGACCTAAGATACAAAGAACAAAAACACATTAAATGTATTACCCTTCACATACATTCAAATTGTGTCTGAAAATAAGTACAACTTACTCCCCTTAGTATCAATTACTTGCTTTGATAGATGAAAAAAAAAGAAAAAGCATTCTTTGATCTCAATATAACTAAAATAGATTATAGAATGAAGGTTGATGAAAATATGTAAACAAAAGGGACGCTACTCTAAATCTATCTATATATGTATCTATATCTGTATCTGTATTTATATCTGTATCTGTATCTGTATCTGTATCTGTATCTGTATCTGTATCTGTATCTGTATCTGTATCTGTATCTGTATCTGTATCTGTATGTGTATGTGTATGTGTATGTGTATGTGTATGTGTATGTGTATGTGTATGTGTATGTGTATGTGTATGTGTATGTGTATCTGTATCTGTATCTGTATCTGTATCTGTATGTGTATCTGTATGTGTATCTGTATGTGTATGTGTATGTGTATGTGTATGTGTATGTGTATGTGTATGTGTATGTGTATGTGTATGTGTATGTGTATGTGTATGTGTATCTGTATCTGTATCTGTATCTGTATGTGTATGTGTATCTGTATCTGTATCTGTATCTGTATCTGTATCTGTATCTGTATCTGTATCTGTATCTGTATCTGTATCTGTATCTGTATCTGTATCTGTATCTGTATGTGTATGTGTATGTGTATGTGTATGTGTATGTGTATGTGTATGTGTATGTGTATCTGTATCTGTATCTGTATCTGTATCTGTATCTGTATCTGTATCTGTATCTGTATCTGTATCTGTATCTGTATCTGTATCTGTATCTGTATCTGTATCTGTATCTGTATCTGTATCTGTATCTGTATCTGTATCTGTTTCTGTATCTGTATCTGTATCTGTATCTGTATCTGTATCTGTATCTGTATCTGTATCTGTATCTGTATCTGTATCTGTATCTGTATCTGTATCTGTATCTGTATCTGTATCTGTATCTGTATCTGTATCTGTATCTGTATCTGTATCTGTATCTGTATCTGTATCTGTATCTGTATCTGTATCTGTATCTGTATCTGTATCTGTATCTGTATCTGTATCTGTATCTGTATCTGTATCTGTATCTGTATCTGTATCTGTATCTGTATCTGTATCTGTATCTGTATCTGTATCTGTATCTGTATCTGTATCTGCAGCCCCGTCTAATCGTTGATGTCATCCATCCAGCGTCTTTGCCTTTCCCTTTTTATCCCTAATGGCACATTGGCTGACAATATGATTTTGGGTGTTTGATCTTGTAACATGACCATACCTACTCAGTTTTCTTGTTTTTACCATGCTCTGTAGACTTTCAAAGGGAACAATCACACCAGTGATACTTTCCCGGACTTATTAGTCTCTGTATGAGACCCACATGAGTCTGCGTAAACTTCTCATTTTCAGGGATTTGATTTTTATCTGGAAGTCTGCGTTAGGATTCATGCCTCTCATCGATACAGAAAGATAGACACCATCGGTAACTGAGCTAGTTTAATTGTGTGCTAATAGAAGTGTTGTTGTAATGCAATGTTTCTTAATTTATTGAGTGCTTTTTTTTTGGCACATCTTGCGAGTATTTCTTGCTTCGTTCCTTCATCGGGTGGTATGGCGCAAAGATACTTAAATGATTTAACTTACTCCAAAGATACCTGAATGATTGAACTTACTCCAATCTTTGATCATATAATTTACTTTATTAATGACTTATTTAGTGTTTTGAATTATACAAAAAGAAGCCATCCAATAATTATTCGTATCAGTTGACTCTTAAGAGGTCTGAACAAGAAATTTAAATTGTGCTCTAATATACAGAATACCCGTGCTCCGACACGTTGAATCTTTTTAAATGTACCAACTTAGGAATAGAACAAAACTAACTACAAACGCAAACACAAAAGAAAACACAATCACAACACAAACACAACAAACACAACGCAAACATAAACATAAACATAAACACAAAAGAAAACAAAAGCACAAAATAAAAAAAAACAAAGGAAAACACAAACAAAAATGCAAAAAAAAAAAAAAAACAACGCAAAAAACAACTTAAAAAAATGCAAACACAAACACCATGCAAACGCAAATGAAAAAAAAACCCAAAAAAACCCATCACAAACGCAACACGTTAACACAAACCCAAACTCAAACCTAAACGCAAACAACAACGAATGGCATAAACACAAACCTAAGTTCAAACATAAACGCATTGTGCTCAAAGTCTAGCCCGGGGCTAATCTTAACCCTAACCCATAGCGCTCACAAGATAGCCCATCGCGCAAAATTGAACCCTGCACGGGCGCCGGCGAACGCGCCTGATTCAATTTAGTCAACGGCTGTTAAGAAACCAGGTTGTCCGCAAACCGAAAGATAGAAGTAAACATAGAGGAAATTTAGTAGCGGTTTCTAAATGGTTATTGATTAAAAATAATAATTAGTAAACATTACGTTCCGTGCATAAAATAAATAAACGAAAAGGCAGTATTTACAATATCCGTGTTTTACCTACCATAGTGCACTTTATCAATTCATGCTAATTATAATAATCCAACAATAATGACCTCTTGATGTCCGCATAATTTGCATTAACATTTTATGTTATGATCGTGATTTCATTTTTTTTAAATTACCACACATGGCATAATTATTAAACATTTTAAATAATTACTTCATTTTACCATACTGTTATTATTATTTATCAATTTTTTTCCAGCAATCTAAAAAAATATATTATTTGACATTGATCCGTTTAATATGTTTTAGTAATGTGCGAGAATTTAATATTTTCTACACTTTATGCGAAAGAGTAAAAGCGGGAACAACTGTAAAATAAAATTAAATCGTTATACTATAAACAAACCCCACTCTAACACAATTCTATGCAATTTAAAAGCACTGCATTGTTTCAAGATTAATTTTATGGTTCCAGAATCTATACGGATGACGGAATGTCTGACGGAATGACGGACTGACAGACTACTACAAGCCTTATATTATAGATTTGTATATTTTTTCACACAATTAGTCACTTTTAAATTATATGTGCTTAATCGGTGAGTTACGAAAATCGAAGAAAAATATTAGCAAGTTTATTTTAAAAATGTATTTTTCCTATATTGCAGATTGGATAACCTGCTGAAATGAAAATATATATTTTTTGCACGTTACTTACTCTGCATTGTTTTGATATAGCTTTATCCGAAAAGAACACACAAAATCACATTTCAGAAAATGTTCTACCAATCGAATTGCAAGTGCTTATATTAGGTTTTAACAACATAAACTTTGATGCAATGATAGATTACTTTTATAAACCAAAAGCAAAAAGTTGCCTCAACATTTATAATTTTTACAATGGATACACACTGCTAATGATAGAATCATACCGTGGACATGTTACGTCCGTGCAGCATTTACTTGAACGAAATGTGAATGTCAATGTTTTGTCTGAATCTGGCGAGACGGCCCTCACACTGGCATCACGTGAAGGTCATCACGATGTCGTTGATTTACTACTCAAATACAACGCTGATGTTAACACTACGACATATTTTGGTATGACTTCTCTTATGACAGCTTCAATGTTGGGCCACACCAAAACTGTTGAAGTTTTATTAAAGTATGATGTCAATATTAACCAAATGTGTCAATTTAATTTGAGCGCTTTTACTATCGCACTTTATAGAAACAGAACTGATGTTATTCAATTGTTTTTAAAGTATGGTTTACATAAAAAATCATTTAAAGTAGACACGGAGACTCTCGAAAATTCTCTTTTTTATGCTGCTTATACAGGGAATGTTCATATGCTTGACTTGCTTGTTAGCCATATTGTGGATCCCAAAGTGGCAGCTTTAGGATTGATAGCTGCATTACACAAACATAGGTATCCGGCAGTCGAGATTTTCCTGAAGTATCATAACATTAATTACATGATGGTAAATGACACGCCTGTACTAATTTTACTGGCAGGTTACGGAAGTGACTCTAATGTAGAGTTTTCATTAAGAAATACAGCTGATGTCAACATTGTTTCAGCTTCTGATGGCATGACTGCTTTAATGAAGGCCGCGGCAATGGGTCATTTATCCACAATAAGGCTGTTATTAAAATACAAAGCGAATGTGGACTATGTTTCTAAAAATAGTTCCTTTACAATTGGTGATGAGAAAGTTGGACAATCTGCTTTAATTTTAGCAACGTCAAGAGGTCACGAAGAAATAGTTGACTTGCTACTCAAACATAGTAATAATAAAAACGTAGATTCTAAAGAACTTATGTACCCTTTTATGATAGCAATCTATAATGGTAGTATGCATATAGTGGAGATTTTTCTAAAACACGGTGCTAATGTAAATAAGGAGATAAGCGGTCACAAAAGCCCATTTGTAACAGCAGCTTTAAGAAATAATATAAAGCTTTTAGAAATTATCTTACACTCGCAAACAAGGAACAACAAAACTATTGTTCAAACGAATTCCCTGGTTAACGCCCTTATGGTTTCTTCTTCAAAAGGCTATTCAAAAATGGTGGAATTGCTTCTAAAACACATTACCGACATCGAGTCCATAAATGATGGTATGCTATTGGCACTAAAGGAACACCAACACTCGGTTTTGCAGGTATATTTTAAACATGTTGACATTAATTCTATAGTTGTAAATGGCTTAACTTTGCTTGTGTACGAGTTGTCTCATGGTGATCAAGAAAATATGGATTTTCTGTTAAGAAACAAAGCAGATGTCAACAGACCTACAAAATCCATTGGATATACACCTTTAATGCTCGCGGTACAGTTTCAATATATAAATGCCGTCCGATTATTGTTACGTTATAAAGCTAATGTTAATCACAAGAATGCAAATGATTTAACTGCACTCGATATATCTGTAACGTTGAAAAATGAAAAAATAGTTGAGCTACTTCTACAACATAATGCTGACCCAAACATCCAGTCTAATGACGGGCTAACTCCGTTAATGTCTGTTGCACATCAAGGACCTACATCCATTGTTGAGCTTCTTATCAAACATGGCGCTGATGTAAATAAAGTTTCAAGTAAAGGAATTACAGCGCTTCTTGTGGCAGTAATTAATGGACACGAGAAAACAGTTAAGTTGCTTCTTGAGCAAAATGCTGATATACAATTTAAAAGCGATACATTAAAAGAAACAGCTCTACTGATTGCAACAAACAAAGGATATTTGAAAATTGTGGAATTACTTTTGAATCATGGAGCTAAAGTTGAAGAAACAAATCTACACGGCTATACACCTTTAATGGTTGCGACTAAGGAAGGCTACGCTGATATTGTAAAAATTCTTCTTAAATATGGGGCAGATGTGAATAGAGTAAATGTTTTAATGGAAGACGCTTTAATGATAGCTGTATCTATGGAGAATATCGGCATTGTGAAAATATTATTAGATCATGATGTTAACATACGCAAGAAAAACAACAATGGTGAAACTGCATTTGACATTGCCATGGAGAAGGATAACTATGCTATTCTTAAAGTTTTAAAACAATACATTAAAAGAATTGAAGCTTCGTCTCAAAGGAAAAAACAGCAACATGGCTCTATAAAATCACCGAAATCCCAACAAACTCTCAAAGACATGTCTTAAAGTAATACAGTAAAAAATAAAAAGGGAGAAAACTATCAAGGATATAGAGGTAAGAATAATTATACTATTTAAATTAGATCATATTTACCAAAGGAAAGCACTGTCTAATAATTTTAATTAAAAACATGGCGGCACTTTTAAGTTTATTTTTCGCAAAATATATCAATATCTGAAAGGGAATTATTCTTTAACTTGTACATTTCTACACACATCACCCACATGACGTCAATTGTTTTTAGCTTTTTTAATACAAAGAAATATGTTATATGCTAGGAATGTGCTAATGTAATTTACTTTTGATTTTAAGTGCATGAGGCTTTTAAGCAAGGATATAAATTAAAATAATCTACGATTCAATTGATTAGGATTATGATGCCACCAAACCAAATAATGTCATAAAAAAGCTACATAAAGTCAAACATATTTATTTTTTAAAACAAAGAATTGAGTTGAGATTTAAATTTAGTTTAGACGCCCTGATACACAAGTGTTCTAGTTTAAAACAATCATAAACATTATTTAGCAATCTGATATTCTAGGTATATGGTACATACTTTAGAACAATAAACGACTGTTAAGTAACAGAATAATTTTCCTTTATACTACATCTGCAGGAAGCATGTTTATTAAGACTATTAAGGAAAATGTGCTTTGCTTTGTCTGCATAACTATAATTGTTGGTATCATAATCTCGGTTTATTTTTTTCGGAAACATAACGTAAATGTAAGTTTAATTATCTTTTTTTATATTTTCCTCTGTGTATTCTCTATTTCTATCTCTCTCTCTCTCTATATATATATATATATATATATATATATATATATATATATAATATATATATATATATATAGGCCTCTCTCTCTCTCTAACTTTCTCTCTCTCTCTCTCTCTCTCTCTCTCTCTCTCTCTATATATATATATATATATATATATATATATATATATATATATATATATATATATATATATATATATAGGCCTAAATATGTATATATAATTTTAAAAAAGATTTCTTAACAAAATGCAATATTGAAGAACTTGTGCACCTGATAAATGGTGCTATTACTTCATTTCTAGTTGCCAAGTACAAGAGAGTCAACAATTCCTTGTTTCGACCAATTTTTCGGCTTGTTAAAATGTTACTGGTCAACATTAGTTCAGGTAACGAGACAGCCTTTGGTACTGGAGTACTACCACAAGAGTAGCCACAACGTTTCTCCTTGGTTTGAGCGGATACATAATAGCGATGTCAAGATGTATTTGGAGGGCACGAACACAAGCGCACCGGACCTTGATTTGAGAATAAGTAAAGACTTATCTCCACATCAAATGACGGATGCTTTGATATTTAATTGTATTATTTTAAGCTACACAGTCCGTCTGATCGAAATTATAAACGAACATCCTTTGTCTCTGAAAAACAAGGTAGACATTTATTTTTACGTGACAACTAACCAATGTTGAGTTCGGAAGGTGACTAGTGCAATCGATTAGACTGCTATTTTAATTTTATATTTTATTTAAATCGGAACTGCTATTAATCTCTACAATTATAATTAAGGTTGACGTATTATTATGAAACAGCTTTAATAATGGTTTTGCTCTTTTAATATAGGTTTCAACAGATGTTAAAGATCTGATAATGTTTTAGAGGCTGTGTCCAGTACCTTGACCAGGTTCCAAGCCCTCTTACCCTGGTCAGTTTCAGAGTGGTTTAATAAAATAAATGGACAAATAATTAAGCTACAAACTAAAGTAAATAATATGAGTTGCATTAGACGTGATGACAAGCAACTTGCCGAATTCAACTTTAAGGAAAATCTAATTGTGTACGATGTTGATATCTTGTGTAATGTTTTGGGACTCGACACAAAATTTTCAGAATTTTCAAAGCAAGTGGATGTTGACATGTGGCTACATGATGTACAGTCCAGCCTTGTTTTGAATTGGTTTAAACGTAACAGTGAAGTCACGCCCCAAACAGAATCAAACGTTAAACATGAGACTGAAGCTGTTTCATTGAAACAAGAATTATCGTCGCTAGGTTTTACTACAATGAAAGCAGCATCAATAGCAGAAGACATCCCAGAAGATTGGATCAACCACCAGTCAGCTTTAGACCTGGCTACATCACATATTTTAGACATGTTCCAATGTCATCCTGTGTTAACTGAGGCCAGTGGATTTCCCTACAATAACACAGTGACTGGTGTTTTGTTTGAACAAACAGTCAAGTTTGACGATAGGGAAATTGTATCCGACCGTGGTATACACATGATCAATGTTTCTGATTTCAATAAAGATGAAGCTCGTACAACTTTTCAAAAATTTATAAAGGAATGCAAAGTACAAGCAGAGGAGGAAGTGGTTAAATTGTATCATGGAACATCTCATGCAGACATTGTGTCTATTCTAACTGAAGGCGTTATTTTAAGTGAAGGTCGACCACGTCAAGATTTCTCCCACAACGATGGGTTTTATCTATCCTACATTTTTAACCACGCCAAGAAAAGAGCTATGTACAGATCTAGAAGACCCGCTGTGATTGTGTATAGTATTGCCACGTCAACCCTCCAACAATTTATTGAACTCTGTCTAGACGAAGACATTGTGGAGTGGAGTAAAGTAATCAAGTACTGCAGAAAGGGATATAGAAGACCCCATCCAGAGAGATTTTATGACTTTCATTACATCACTGGGCCAATGTGCAAGAACCCAGAGGGTGTATGTAAGAGAAATGAGGAACCAGAAACACACGAAGACGTGCAAAAACAAATGTGCATAAAATCTCCCAAGTTAGCAGAAGTTTTCAATATTCCTGACAGCATTATTTGTGTCATATTCTACGATGAATCCGTACAATAATATTTTTAAGACTAGACATATTTTTTTTTTATAAATACCTTGTTTAATTTCTGATAGCATATAAAAACATATTAAGACTTCGATTTCGATGGATGTTTCATAGCCTTTGAGAATACATTGTTTTGTGTTGGCTTCCCTTTTTTTTTCTTTGAAGATATAAAGTAAGTCAAATATGCCTTGCTCGGTTTGCTCAGTGTAATAACTTTTGGGAGTGTAGCGCAGGCAGCAGGCTTGTTAACTGCCATGCGATAATATTTTTAGAAGCGTTACACCACTGGAGGGAAAAAAACATACAATTTTTTCGGATCAAACCGTAAAAGCTGTATTTATTGTGAAGTTACACATTCTTTTAATCTGATGTGGTTTTGATTTATTTGTGAAGAAACGTCACTTCTTGTTAATGCTGTTATAGTCAATTGTTTTTGGAAATGCTCTGCCCGTGTCTTCTCCTGATAGTCCAAATTACGTATCACAATTACATAAATTTGAATCCTCTTGCATCTTGTTTTTGCTGACATTGCGTTTTTCTATTTTAACTATCGTTCAACTTTTGTTTCCTCCTGCGATACAAAAATGTGTCTGAATTTTCAGATATGTCTCACTAACTTCTTTTGTGTTTTTTTTTTTTTTTACAATTTTCGACGTTTGTTAGCTATGAAGTTCTATTTGGGTAATTTATGTTAACAGTTCGTGCACCAGTCACAGATCGATTCAACAAAATGTGGAAATTTTAACATTTTAATGACATCACCCGTTGGTGACTAGGTGATAAATGATTGTCCACATACACAGTTCATAGAGCACGCATTTTATCTAAATATCAAGGGACACTACTTGGATAATGCTTGACCGACTCAGTTCATGCCCTCAATCACATCATGGACAACAATTTCTCATGCTTCAGTTTGACATTTTTGGACAGGTCTTTCATTTCTAGTTCATATGCCCCATGGACCAGAAGCGGAACTACAGTGCCGCCAGACCCCGCAATGCGGGGGGGCCCACGCCATTTAGGGGCCCAGAGCCGACCATTGATACATTTTTTATAGTTAAAAAAAAGTAAATTTTCTTTCTTTTTTGACTTAATGGTTGTTTTGTAAAAAAATTACCGTAGCTGCGGTTAGATTATCTTTATTCTATAGACACCACCCCACGCTCTTGTATATTCTTTTTCCCTTTGTTTTTAAACCAGTGTGAAAGCCGAGTCTTTCTCCTACAATTAAACTTATCAAAGATAAGCAAATGTTCAAACCACTTCCATGACTTATTTCCCTTTTCTTAAAAATAGTAAAATAGGGGTGATCATAAGCTCCTTTTAATAGATTTGTACTAAACAAATTAAAAAGCAATTATTTCTCTTAATTATTATTTTTTTATATAGTAATTACTAAAGAATGACATTGTATAAAAAGAAGATGTATTAAATCAATAATATTTTAAAACGTAATAATATAGATACAAAAAAAAAACATAAAAATAAACATAACACGAGACACCATTACTTATACAAAGCTTTCATATTTTATATTATTTTTGACCGTAAGATGTTAAAGGCGATTATATCAAACATTAAATAAAACTGATTCTCACAAAGCACACTAATGCACTTACACCAGGGGTCGGCAACCTTTTGAGGGGGAAGAGCCAAAAGTTACAATTTACAAAATTTCCCAGTTTTTAAAGAGCCACCAACAATTATTTTTCAACATTTTGTATTTAATTAGGATTAGTTAAATAAATTTGATTTGCTGTTTAAAATAAATAGCGTTAAATATAAAATAATTTTAATTCATTTAAAAACATACACATTTTTCACCAGAAAAATAAAATTAATTATCAAATAATATACTATCCCAATCCACTTTAGAAGCTTTTATTTTTATTTACTGATAACACCGGCTCAGGGGGTGTCTCCCATTAGCCAGGCAGGCCTCAACACGGCAAACCAGACTAACTGGCTTAAGTATCGGTTTGATTACCGTGTATCGGTCGCTTCTGTTCTTAGGTTCTCGCAGGCTTATATTCCTCCCTACCTGAACGCAGGGTAAACTTGTACCCCGCCGCCCAGTGCTAAAGAAATTATATAACCATTAATATGTGTGCAAAGAGCTGGAGAGCCGCATGTTAACACCAAAAGAGCCGCATGCGGCTCGCGAGCCGCGGGTTGCCAACCCCTGACTTACACACATGACATGATGTGAACATTTTTTTAAATTGATGATTTTCAAATCCCGAACAGGCCAGCAATGAGCATCCCATGTTCGTATTTTGTGATTGTATATATATATATATATATATATATATATATATATATATATATATATATATATATATATATATATATGTTACGGTCAAAGCCCGAAGTCGGCCAATGCTAGGATTGGCCGGCCAATCCGCGCATTGGCCAATATCGCCTCCCATAGGTCGGTCAAAGTCCAAAACTTTGCTTGATTTCGGCCTTTGGTCGGCCAATCCGCGGACTGGCCATGGTGGACCGGCCAAAGTCTTAATTTGAAGATCATCTGGCTAGGGACGACCGGCCAAAGTCCGAATTAGAAGATCATGAGCAGATTTTTTTTTTATGCCCTAAGGATCATGAAATTAAGTCTTTATTGATTATTAATTAAAGTAAATGACAGAAACATTCAAATTTTTATTGTACTATAGTCTCAATCTATCAAAATCATCATTTGTTACACGTTGGCATTTAGAATTACATAGCAGCTTGTTATTTTTACACTTGCAGCGATTTGTTGGGCACTTGGTTGTGCAATTACAGCGAGTGTAGCCTTGGCCCCCAGTCAATAATTGTGAAGATGCGATGGTTCGTAGTTATTTTTCCTCAGTGCCAACTGACGACAATAAGAGCAGTTTTTCGTGAAGAATTGAAAACTCACTTCTAGCATACAGTTGTTTTGGAACTCCATGTTCCGTTCCTAATTTGTAGAAACTGCCCTCGACGCTCATGACAACTGCAATCACGCTTGGGGGATCACCGTGACCTCTGTCAACATCTGGAAAACGGATGCGTACATTGTCACCCACTTCACCATCTTTAAATTTTGTATTTGATGTTTTAAGCATCTTAGCACCTTGAGTTTGCAAGCCAGTATGAGCTGCTGATCTGTGTTCCATGATGTCTTGTTTGTTTTGACACAATCTGCAGGTAATGTTCCCTCCTTACCCTTCATCTGCTTCATTGGGTATTCCACAAATAGCATGGACATCGTTGCCACAGGATCCAAAAGAATGAGCTGCACTACAATGTTTTTCACAAACTATACAGAATCTGTTGGCCACATTATTGTCACGCAACTGGTCTGGACGTTCCGCCACGGCACGGCAGCAGATGTGTTAGATGAGGATGTCGTTGCATTTATGGCAACCTCCATTTCTTGTTCAATGTTCTCAAGATCTTCCTCAGTAACTATTTTATCGAGAGCCCATATATGGAAACTAACATAGATTTACATTTTTTTTCTTTTGACAGCCATCTGCTATGTCTGTCTCATAATCTGACAGCCCTTTTGATCCATGTCGCCTTGCATATAGAATGCTATACAAACAAAAGCTAAACAATACGTTACTCTCAATGAAAATCACCCAGAGTAGTGAAAATGCGATCATAACTTAGTCTAGATAGAACATTGGCCAGGACATCCCGGCCAGTGCGCGCATTGGCCGGCCAATGTACAAAATACGCTGTCAAATTTAAGCGCTTCGGACTTTGGCCAGTACGTCCCGGCCAGTGCGCGCATTGGCCGGCCAATGTACGAAATACGATCTCAGTTCTCAGTTTTTCGGGCTTTGGCCAAGAGAGCCGGCCAATCCGCGCTTTGGCCGCACTTCGGGCTTTGACCGTAACATATATATATATATATATATATATATATATATATATATATATATATATATATATATATATATATATATATATATATATATATATATATATATATATATATTTCCACATACAGATTTGTTGAGAATAACGGTACGCTATGCATAAGTAATTATTGGACATAACAGCAGAACAGTCGAATGATTACTTTGAAATTGCCATCCCCCTTACTATTATATAAGAATAGGGGAGAAAGTTTAGGGCAAATCACACCCACTTAATTAAGTATACACAGAGGCGTAGCGACCCCTCCCGGCGCCCGGGGCGAACTTTCAGTTTGGCGCCCTCCCCATATAGGCCCTATATATATATATATATATATATATATATATATATATATATATATATATATATATATATATATATATATATATATATATATATCTAAATCTATAATGGGCCACGTTCGCACATCTCTCTCTCTCTCTCTCTCTCTCTGTCCGCAAAAAATTTTCGCCGGACATCACGTCAGAAACGGCAGCGATATATGGAGAACTTTATACGGACTTTTGTTGAAAATAATATGTTAGATGTTTTAAATGTATAACCACAATTTTATTTAAAGAAGAAAAATATAAAATAAAGGCGTATTCGAATGTAGAGAAACAGTATTATTTATGCAACCGGAAAAGCATTAATAGATGTGTAAAAGAACGCATAAAACTGTGACGACACTATTGCTTACTAATGACGTCATCTGCCGTGTTAATAAAAAAGAAATGAACTATTTCATTCAAATTTGATTTAGATCTACGTACACTATGAAATGTATACAATACAAGTTTTCCGGCCTAAACTCATAACATTTATTTATACAAAATCTTTGTTTGGAACTGGCTAATTTGGGATAAAAAAATTAATTTGAAAGAATAGGCATATTCGCGTAAGTTAAGATTTTAAAATACGTCTTTCATTCTCTGTATTTTATAAGGTGCCTAAATAGCGGAGATGTTAGTGTACTATAAACCACGCAGGTGGTGCGGGTTCGAGACCCACCAAGTCAACATGGTTAAAGTATTTTTTTTTTATTTTGCTCGGACTAAACTTAAAAAAAAAATTCAATTAGGATTCTAGATCTAGATCTAGATTGTCGGGTGTCCGATAAGGCACTTCCCGGCGCCGCAGGCGCTTCAAATTTGGCAGGATCTTGCCTTGGGGCGACAGAGCACGGGGGCCGGTTGGCCGAAAAGTCTACGATGAGGGGGTAAAAAATGACCTCGACTGACCGGTACCTTAAATGAGCTATAAATCGAAAAAAAATGTCCACGGAGGAACCTCTTCATAACTCTTGAGGTCGTAGACCGGGGACCGACCCTCGGGCGAATTAATTAAGCATTCAAATTCTCAATGTTTTCGAAAGCCTAAGCGAAGCTGGGCAGCATGCCTAGTATATATATATATATATATATATATATATATATATATATATATATATATATATATATATATATATATATATATATATATATGTCTGTGTGTGTGTGTATGTGTGTTTGTGTGTATGTGTGTGTATGTGCGGCATGCTGGAAAAAAATTAATTATTACACTACATGATTTTCGTTCCCTAAAACTGTACTCGACGCTAATTAAATTCCCCTTAAGATACATTATCCTTTAAAAATGATGATTAGTAAAGTCAGAAAAAAAAATTGTAGCGAAGCTAATTTGTTTAGGACAGTCTTTTTATGTTTTATCTTTGGAACAGTCTCTGTTGTGATACAGTACATATTTGGATTATAAGTTTGTTAGATTAAGGTCATACAATTGACATACAATAGCAAAAGTATTGTTCCTATTGGAATACGACATGGGTATTTCGTTGACTGGTTGATTGTATAAAGAAACAAGCAAGATGAAACAAACTGGATTCCAATGGACACAACAGCTCGAAGTCTTGGATTTATCAGATGTGCTCTGCCTTCTCACACACAGTCAACAACAAATTCAGAACTAATTGTACTGGTTGAAGAAGCTGTAATAACCGGTTTAATTATAATACCTGACGTCCGTGACGTTCAGATTAGAATCCGCAGCGATAAAATGCGTATTAACATTCTAAGTCGATGTGGAATTCAATACATTGTCAAAAAAATTCAATCAGGATCTATAGCTGAATATGATGTATCTTTTACTGTATGGCTCGGAACAAGGTTAAAGACAGCGGAAAATGAAAAGGTTCTGGTTAGGACACAATATAAGGAAGACAAAAAAAAAACATCACTATGCAGGTGCTTGTGTGAAGTCCATAGAGAAAGTGGAAGAGAAAAAGAGGTTCGGTAATTCAGTTTCAGGGCTTCCGCGTAGGTCAAGACACACAGCCGACTCATATGATTCACGATCGGATTTTGTCAACTTTTTTTTATGTAACACAATCGTAAAATACTCTTTAGTTCAATGGGTTTCTTTTCTGAGTAATATCGGTTATTTATTCCTTAATCCGGGGTGAATTTTTCCGATTTCAGTTTCCGAAAAAACGCCCCCTCCCCCATTTAGGAAAGCTGGAAAGCGTTTTTACCGGTCACTGTATCTTAAGGATATATGTTTTACAGTTACACAATCAAGGTAGAAAACAGCTAAATCAGTATGCTAAGGCTCTCAGCCGTTAAATTTCTTTACTTTGACTGTTTATTATTCAAAACTGCAGCTTAACATGAGCTTTTAAATTGTTTTTTTTACCCCTTTTGGCGCCCCCCTAGGGTCGGCGCCCGGGGCGGCCGCCCTCCCCGTCCTCCCCTAGCTACGCCTCTGAGTATACAATAGTCTAACTTTGTTCGCTTCGTTTACTTTTAAAATAATGTGTACAAATAGTTTAACTTAGTTTAGTTTAAGTTTACCGGCTACACGAAAATAGTAAATGGTAATTATAGTAGATCATAATAAAACTGTATTAAAATCAAGATAGTCAGTACGGAATAATGTTAAGGTCCGCATAATAAACGTTTTTATGTTTTGTAACACCGATTAAACATATAAAATTTAACCTGAATCCAGATTGCTTTTATACGGCGAATAAGGCGACAAGGATGTAAAAAACGAGTCAGAGGTAACCCCACCAGGTAGTGTTCTTAGGTGTAGTGTGTAGTAGGTCACGCGTTACGTCACTTGAAACATTATCTTTCAGTCCCCTGTCTACACATTTTAAACCAGCTTATCTGTCGGGTGAAATCACTTTTGAAATTATATTTATACGGCACATATTATAATAGTAAACATACAATTAAATTTATATTAACAAATTAAATTTTAAGTATTTTCGACATTCTCTAAAAATTCTCATACATTGCAAATGACAAATAAAAATATACATACAATCATTCTGAAAGGTTTTAAGTCCAATAAGAATGTATGTTTTTAATGCTATGTGTGATCTTTCAATGTAAAACCCTTTTAGGAGATAGACACAGCCCAAAGTAATAAAAATCACTTGCTAGATAGGCCAAAGCACGCTAATAAAATAATGTTATTGACGCGGAATAAAATAATTCTTCTTAACACAATGCTTTATGGTTTTAATAATATAGATATCTATTAAGACTCTCAAAGGAAAAGCCGAAACCAAACGCCTATTCTCTCTCTTATAATTATATACATTAAAAATCGATGATGTATTATTTTGTATTTAAAATTTTGTATTTATTTTTGTATTTAAAGAATGCGCATGCCGATAAGGACATAACCGAACTGACCTGTTCACTGTGAACTATAATTGGGTGATAAGTGATGTTAGGGAAGGGCTCTACTTGTTGAAAAATAAACTATTGTATTTACCCCAAGAAACTTACGTGTGATCTAGTGGCCTTAAGAGAAACACTGTGAGCAATATCAAAGTAAAGAAAACGATGACATGGCTACAGCGGTCTCTTCGACCACCATTTTAAACAACTACCATTCTAGTGCTTTTATAAGTAAAATCAAGGGATATGAGGTAGTTAAACTGGATGAAATAGAATTTAACCTGTGAGAATTTGTTTTTTACATCCTTTGCTAAAATAATCTTACTACACTACACACCTAATGTTTATTAATTTATATTTAATTTATTATTAAAGTAAGCAATTACAAATTAATAGTACCATAATTTTTATGTTATACAAATATAAATGTTGATTACATTTTTAAATGCAGTGGTCGTATTAATCTTTATAGGGCATTTTAACTACAAATATATATTAATACAAGAATAAAATTAACAAAAATGTTAATATTTAAAGTTTAACGCTTTGATTTGTGTAAAAAGTAAGCATGTGTTTTTTATCCCTGATTAAACTAAGATTTCACATTAAAATTCATTTCATGTAAACAATTAGAAAGCCAGAAGTACGTGTACATACACTTTTAGCACTTGAAAAAAAAAGACAAACCTTGTCAAAATCTATATAGAAACGTATTATTACATTAACTACGGCCACTAAATATATTACCAGAATATTTTAACGATACATTTTTAAAGCCTTACAAAAAAAAGAAGCGACTATTCCTGCGTCTTTTCACCAATAGCTATTGTGACTGAAATACTGGTTTAAAGTACAACATAAAGAGTACAAGTCATAAACACTGAGCCATAAACCAAAGGCTGGCAATAAATTGGGGAATCCCCTTTGAGAAATGCAAAATACTTTTGCAAATGCAAAGCGATATGAATAATGATTATCAAGGCTGTCGCTTAGAGTAAACAAAAACAAAACTATATATATATATATATATATATATATATATATATATATATATATATATATATATATATATATATATATACATTATATATATATCGTGACAGGACACATGGTCTCAGGCAAAATATCTCAGACAAAATATCTCACAGACAAATGATATCAGGACATTGGATGTAGCATTGTTCTCTCTACACTTTGCTCGTTTACGTCTTGGCGTAACCACCATCCCCTTGTAATAATTGTCTATTTTTACTAAAAAAAACTATTTTACTTTAATAAATGATTAATGAAACTGGTAAAAAAATATTTTCTTCTGGAAATTTTACAATTATTTTGCCTTGGTGTCACCCGCCTTCACCACTTCTCCCGCTAAACGGTGAGTCCCCCCCCCCCCCCCCGCCCCGCACTGGCTACGCTTCAGGCATCAGTTTCTGTTCTTAGACCCTGATCTCTCGCCCAGTTACTTTAGGACTCATTTATATCGTCGATGTAAGATAGTAGAGGGGGGGGAGGCGCGGTCACATTGACGTCAAGTTTTGTGGATGGGGGAGGGGTAGGTTGGCTAAGCAGTAATTTTCACACACCAGATACAGCATTCGTGTACTGGTGCTACACAATAAAAACAATTTCTATGTATATGTTAATCATCAAAACACCGTATTAGTTTATTAAACTGATTCATTGCCTTACAAAATCTGTTTTGTTGAATTTATGTTTTCATTTATTTATCCCATTGTTTTGGCTGACTGAATAAAATTTATTTTTTAGTTGTCCACGCATTCATTGGAAATAATGAATACAAACATAATTATGTTAAGTATTTAACTGGAAAAACATTTGAACATATTCTAACAAATATTGTTAATGTTGCTGGAACTTACATTTAATTATTATTGAAAAAACTTATTATTATTAAAAATATAAAAATATGTATAATATATAAATAAATACATATAATATATTAGTCAAAAAAAAAGATTATGACTCCACATTACAGTGTTCAAAAATGCGGAGAAAAGTTCAAAGGAATGGCGTAAATATTGCATTATTAGCAATGCTTGATGAAGCTGTTTGAATTTTTTTTAGAAATTGAATCATTATACAGCATTGCGTATTATCTGATCACATGATATTAGGTGATGGCCTGATTAAATATTTTCTGCCTTAGATAGGCTTCAATAATAACATAAGAACTCATGCGCTAACTTCCCACTTGTAGCAAAAAAGTTACAGGAAAAAAGTCACAATTATATATTTGCATGGAATTTGTTAATACTTTTAAGTGTTAATAATTAGCGAGTACAAATCTACTTAGATTAATTTACTGTATTGTCGTGTACGTAGGTTGTATATGTATAGAAATATGTATAGCAAACTTAAACATATATAGTAAGAAGTGTGTAGGCTTTACTTCCACTACATATGATATTTAATAAAACCTGATAGAATGGTCCAGCCTTTTCCGTTTTCATCGTGTCTTTTGATTTAGCATGAAATGGCATAAGACGTTGCTAATCTGACTTGCTGCCCTCAACTAACTACAACAATACCTCAACCGCGTTTTCTGAACACATTCTTCACGCTTATTACGTAACAAAGCATGGTATTCAAACAGAAAGCCGACGGGGTACAATGGCTAGCTTTGTCGCAAAACGTCAACAACACACAATATGGATGGACAAGGCTGACTGAGGAGAAGACCATCAAGGATATGCCACGGCAAAAACAAATATGCAAAACACAATGATGAGCCACATTTTCTTTTGTAATTAGTTTTTCTACCGCGTATTTAACTAAATACGTTACTAACGTTGAGGTTGCTGTGTAAATTACTTCATATTAGTTTTACGTATTAAAGTTATAAACCATAATGATTTTACGTGTATAAATATGCTACTAAAAAAGAAACAACCCACAAGAATAAACACCTAAAATTTTACAATTCTTAACCATACAATCAACATATTTCTTTTAAGATTTTGAGACTTTATTTTTGTGGCTTTATTTCTGTGAATTTTTTTCCGATACATTTTTTCCTTTGGGACTTTTTTCTGTGCCTTTTTTTCCTAGCAAAACCTGACTTTTTCTGTGTTTTTTTCCTGTGACTTTTTCTTTGGTGTGACTTTTCACCCCGGTCATTTAAAAAAGAAGACTACTTGGTACAAAACATGCAAAATATTATTTTTCTTTTTTCTTTCTTGAATTTCCAATAATTAATGTCATAATATTCACCTAGCATAGATACAGTGAATAAGATAATAATAGACAAGTCAAGTAGTAGTAGTAGTAATAAATATATAAATTTATTCGGTAATAATAATCTTTATAGTCCAAACATTGCATATGCAATCACTGAATTTTTGTGATTAGATTGTATCCTTGAATTTAGTCTAAGGCGTTCAACTTGCTTTTTTTCTTTACAGAATCATGCCAAGACAATGCCAGCGCAAGACAACATGAGTAATATTTAAGAAGCATGCCATTGAGATTGCAGTTGCAGCCCATTTTGAAGGAAAGTCGCTCCGTAAAGCTGCATCCGACTGTGGGGTTGATTATAAGACCCTACAATGCTATGTGAAGCTGCACAAAACAGACTTCAACATTGAGAAGGCAACTTTTGGCTACAGTACGTAGAAGAAGCGCATCTTCTCAGATGAGCAAGAACAAGTTTAGCTGGACTACATCATTGAAGCCTCTTCAATATACTGTGGCCTAACTCTGAGAGAATTACGCAAACTAGCCTACGAAGTTGCTGTCTCCAACAAACTTGCCATGCCTGAATCCTGGTCCTCTGCGAAAACTGCAGGAGAGGATTGGCTGAAGGCATTCAGGCAACGTCACAATGACAAGCTATCTCTTCGAAGTCCGGAGGCAAAATAACTCAATCGCGTACAGACATTCAACAAAACGAACGTCAACTTGTTCTTCGATAATCTGGAGAAAGTGATGAGGAAACATAAGTTTCGGTCAAAATGCATTTGGAACATTGACGAAACTGGGTGTTTCATTGTACAAACGTCTCAGGGACAACTTGCAAATAATGGTGAAAAACGTTTGGGCTCCATCGTGTCACATGAGAAAGGGAGCAGCGTCACACTATGGGGAGCGGTAAAATCCATCGGAAATAGCATGCCACTATTCCTGATCTTCCCCCGAGTCAATGTTCAAGATCACTGGAATATAGGTGCCCAACCAGGAACTCGATGCGATTCTCACACAAAGGCATCCGAATGGGTGACGTCTGAGAACTTCATTACATTTCTTCAGCATTTTGCCCTACATGCGAAGCCGTCAAAAGAAAGTCCAGTGTTGATGATTTTGGACAATTATGAGTCCCACTGTAGTGAAGCTGCAATTACCTTTTGTAGAGAAAAGGTATAGGAAAGGATAGTATCGTAGGCAATATGCCCAGAAGCCTTTAAAATAACATGAGGTACCCATCAGGTGGAGGGTGGATTTAGTTATTTTTTACTGATTTGAACCCTGATTCGAACTCGAGTACAAATAGAATAGCATAAGTAAAATAGCGCAGTACCGCTAGACCACACTGCCGCATGCATCTGAGAAGTATGTGCTAACATTTAATATTTATTGATATAAAAAAACATTGTACAGTAAAACCATTAAAAATAAATTAGTTAAAATTAATTCATTATGTGAAATGCCAAAAGATTATTATTTGAATGCATCTTAAAATGAACAAATCTATACTCTAAAGAAAAAGTTAATTTTTCATTGCATTTTTTAAAAGCAATATGTTATATTATATAATATATAAAATATTTTTAAAAGAAAAACAAAAAAAAGAGTCACCCATGTAAAACTACGATAAAATTAAAACTTTTAAATATTTCTGTGTATTTCAATTAAAAGAGCTTACCTTATTACAATAATATTTGTTTAAGAAAATAGGACATTTACAAAATAAATAACAGGAAAACTAATCATTCCGCTTATCGTTTCTACATATAACTGACATGTTGCCTGTACACAGTGTAACAAGTGGTAACAAATTAATAAAAATAAATCCTTTATATTCAGCTAAACTCAACGTCTTACTTAATTTTAAATAATAATTTATGTCGTGTCTTTTCTTTCTTTTATATTGTAAACACGTATTTTAGCTATGATTCTAATATATCGTAAAATATACTTGTTATTAATGATTTATGCTGTTTTTTCAAATAATTTTAATCAGATATAGAAGCTGGGCCAAGCAGAAAACGATCAGACTGCAGTAATTGCTTAGCTGAAGGTCTCTCTTGAGGATCCATGATGAAAGTTTTATCCAAAAATTCTTTTAGTTCTTCAGACGAGTTTGGCGGAAGTTTATACGATGGCTTTTGTAGAGTAGCCAGCTTATAGACATGCTGCTCATTTCGAAGGGAATTGTCTGGTCGCTTTTGCGTTAGCATTTGAACGACCGTACACCCAACACTCCTGTGGTAAAGAAAGGTTAAATGTAATCTCATGTTTGATGTTGACGTAACAACATTACACATATTACATTTTGTAACGCAAGTGTAAACAGTAAAAATGCAACTCAAAGTCATAATGTTATATAAAGTTAAATAAAGTTTTGAATTTTTGTCTCATTAACCAAAATGATCACATCTTTTATTTAAAGTTACAAATATTTTTTTGTTTCTGTATATTTAGATTCAAATATATCATACACCTAATATTCTGCTAGTTTTTGTATTATTTGGAGAGGTAATTTAATATAAACAGTAAATAAAGGCGTTGGTATTATTTATTATTTTTTTCTAACGTTAGTTAACTCTTAAAACGTCATATTGGTAATAGAATAATCCAAAGTAGTTACCAAATGTCAGCTTTGGAATAGAACTCTAATTTTAAGTCGCCTGCTAACACTTCAGGTGCTGTGTACCCAGGTGTACCACAACCGTTTATGGCCTGGAGATCATGCTCTTTTGCAATAAATTTTGAAAGCCCAAAATCAGCAATTTTTATGCTATTTTTATTCTCAATTAAAATGTTAGTGCCTGAAATTCAAAATATAATGTTTTAAAAAAAATTAAGTCTTTCATTTTAAACTAAGTGCACAGGACTATTGCTAAAAATACAACATATAATATATGTTTAGTAGAGAGAGAAAGTTATTTCTGATAAAGAAAGGTTTAAGTTATTTTAGAAACAACTAATTTCGAATTGTAATACTGTGTAAACAATTACTGTAAATGGCATATTTGACTTAGATTCAATGTGAAAACACTATTGTTCTTATTTAAGAAGTATTAGTTTTTCCGAACATTCGACATTCTAATTAAATCAAAAAGAAAAAAATATATAACCTTTAATATCTAGATGTAGTATTTTATTTTGATGTAGATATTCTAAGCCTTCCAGTATCTGTTTTGTAAATTTACGTGTCGTTTTTTCATCTAGACCGTTTTTCTTCTTTATATAGGTTGCTAGGGTTCCCTATATATGCGATAGAACGAGTTTATACAATCCTAATATAAAAACAAATGTCATAAAAAACGTTTTAATAACAATATATATATATATATATATATATATATATATATATATATATATATATATATATATATATATATATATATATATATATATATATATATATATATATATATATATATATATATATATATATATATATATGTATATGTATATATATATATATATATATATATATATATATATATATATATATATATATATATATATATATATATATATATATATATATATATATATTGTATGTAATTATTTGAAAGAATAAACATAATTTAAATAAATTTGAATACTACTAACCTTAGGCATATATTCTAAGAATATAATAATTGACATATCCTTTATTTGATATCCATGAAACTGTATTATATTTTTATGCCTTGCCTTTAATAAAAGTTCTGCCTCTGACAAAAAATTTCCCTAAAAATATTGCATTTCATGAGTTATATCAATCAAAAAAGCAATGTAACCATGTATTACTATATTATATACTAATTGTGCAAAGCACTTTTAAAAAAAATATAAATGGTATGCCGTAAATATATAAGGTAATCAGAGGCGTAGCTTAGGGGGGAGGTGCATCCGCACAAGACGCCTATTGAAGAAGGTTGTTCCGAAAGGTGTAGAAAAAAAATTAAAAGCTCAATTTAAGCAGTAGTTTTGAATTTAAAAATTCAAAGTAAAATATTTAAAATGCTACAAGCCATTACAAGAGGATTAATCTGCATTTACCTAGACTGTGTTACTGTAAATAAATATCCTTTAAAAAATCAACCGGCAAAACATTAACACTTAAAAAACAAACCAACTGTATTAAATCGTAATATATAAAAGTAAAAACAAAACGGGGGGAGGAAGGGGGGGGGGGGGCTTTTTCTCAAAGGTATATGGTAATGTTTAACACCGAAATGGAGAGTAGATAAAGAAATAAAAAATTAGGATAAAAACCAGTATTATTAACGTATAATGTACGACTTAACTAGCCAGATGTTTTAAAGAAATCAAGCGACTATTTCTTTCTGTGATTCCTACTATTATCTCACTTTCAACGTGAGAGATCATTTGTTTGTGAGATATTTTGTCTGAGATATTTTGTCTGAGATCATTTTTCCTGTCACCATATATATATATATATATATATATATATATATATATATATATATATATATATATATATATATATATATATATATATATATATATATATATATATATATATACTTACAATTGCATCTTGTTTTGCTTCTTTAATCCAAATTTTTTTTGCAACAAATCTTTTTTCATCCGGTTTCTCCAAATCTGTAACAAGGTACACAGTTCCAAATGATCCTCTGTCGAGTTGATCTTTGATTTCAAAATTTTGAGGAAAATCTTGTGAGTATACATCGGGTGTGCCTTAAAAACAGTATTACCACTTCTAAGTTGTTTAATAAATCGACTGCTACGACTGCTAATATCATATTTGCATTTTAACAAGTTTGTTGGAACTTACATTTGTTAAGTATGTAACTTTGTTTAAAAAGCATAATAATTAAGTATACATGTCAATTAAACAATTCAGTGAATATCTAATTTAAACATGAAATGTTTACATTTATTTATTTGTTAATTTTCAACTCTTTTTTTTTTTTCACTTTAATAATACATCAATCCTGTTGTCGAGTTAAAATGAATTTAAATGTATCCACTTTTTCTAGGAAATTAAACGAAAATGATATTTGACATTGATCCTTTTAAAATGTTTTAGAAATGTGCGTGTATCTAATATTTTCTTTACGTTATGCAAAAGAGTAAAAACAGTGGAAGGAAGGACTATCTTCTTCTTCTTCTTCGTTCTTAATTGAGAATAGGGTGAAGGATTTAGACAACAAGCCCAAACTTCGTGTATGAACTGGAAAGTGGTCTCCAGTTCATCAGGTGCCCCATATAATTTTTCATTGAGTAGGGTGAGTAGGGGCCAGTGTTTTGATCGCGCCTGGCTATAAAGAGAACATTCTTGAAGGACGTGCTCGGTATTCTCCTGGGCCTTGCCACAAGGGCATATTTCGCCACACTCAATTTTTAGTTTTTTATGCATGTGCTCATTTAGTCTGTTGTGGCCTGTTCTGAGTCGATTGTGTTGTAGATTTCGTGTCAAATTGTAATATCCATCATCATTTTTGTAGTGAGGGTGTGTGTCAGATCACATTTGTGTTTTTTTTTTAAATTATTCTTTTATTTCTTTTGGATATAGCGAAATTTCTGGTTGTTTTTTCTTTCCCCCAATTTTTGCCAGCTGGTCCGCAATCTCATTACCCTGGATCTGGCAGTGGCCCGGGATCCACTGCAGCACAATTCTGCTGCAGGTATATTTAGCCTTTCTAGTGCTGTCCTAAGTGATTGAGTATAGGACTCTGGATTTTTTAGGGATTGCAGGACAGATTTAGCATCTGTAAGAAATACAATCTGACTATTTGGAGATTCAGGGTGTTCTAGCAGGAGGTTTGCTGCATGCTCTAAAGCTTCTTTCTTTGCTATAAAATTGTCCGATAGGCTGCCTGTGTCTATTGACTTTTCCAGGCTTTCTCCGCTTGGCCATTCAATAAGGACGCCAGCCACTCCATTTTTTGTGGCATCTTCAGCTGAGCCATCTGTGAAAACTCTAATCCAGGTATTGATGGGGTACTGATCCTTGAAGTGCTTATTGGTTAATTTCTTTAGTTCTTCTTGATCAAGTCTGATCTTTTTCTATGGTGTCTATTGAGTCACTAATGGTTTTTTACATGACAGTGGGAGATCCACGGCGCGGAGAGGTTTTGGGTTTTGATTGTTTCAAGATTTATGTTATTACGCTTTTTAAAAACTAATTTAGGCACCATAGTGCTCATAAGAGAGCCAAACTAGGTGCCAAACTGTGTTTTGACGAATGTCGAACCTTCGTGGGCGCCGAATTCAGAAATTTTAATTTTCATTTCGCATACACCTTCTCCGGCGTATTCTTATCAACTCCCCGAAGTTTCCTGACACTCGAAAGAACGGTGTTAAACAGCATCCTGTATTAAAAAAAAATGTGCGCCCTCCCGAGGCGCTGCCATTACGAAGTACATTTTTTTCAGAATTATTCACAACTTCCAAAACTTTCAAGGCGAACAGATGAAATGTGTAGTAATACATAAAAGACAAATACATACACATACATTGATATATATATATATATATATATATATATATATATATATATATATATATATATATATATACTTATATATATATTACTTATTTGTACATATATAGAGAGAGTGTGAGTAAGGTGGGTAAGTAAGAGAGAGAGAGAGAGATAGAGAGAGAGAGATAGACAGAGAAATACAGAGATAGAGATGGGGAAAGTCAAATAAAGAAACATGGCAAATAAATAAATGAATTGTTGATATTTTAAGGAAATACCTGGGATAGAAGCAGCATTTCCACTAGCTCGACACGTGTTCCAGTTTATAACTCTGGCGTCACTACCAGTCTGTGTGTTACTTGATAGAAACAAGTTTACGCCTTTGAGTAGATCTTGGTCCTGCGCTATTGCCTGGCTTGCTTCATCATTTGTGGAAATAACTTTTAAAAGGCTTATTACAAGCTCTTGCAAACCCAGAGTGCCTTCCAGAAACGTTTCCGTAAAAATCGAAAACAGGCCGACAAACTAGACAAAAGTATGCATTAAAAATGCAACAATCTAATAAAAGCTGAAAGTAAAGCCTTTAAAATTGTGACATCTAAAACACAATGTATATTACTCACCATTGGCTTTGACGATTCATACTTTTCTGCCACTAATCGCAAACTTCGGAGCCAATCGGCTGCCAAATTGTCCACAGTCAGAGTATTTTCCGAAGTACTTAGAAGAGTTGTGATGTCGCTATCTAAAATGGTCGTCAAACAAAGCATATAACAGCGTGAAATGCAATGCAATGCAACACAACACAACACAACACAGCACAACACAACACAACACAACACAACACAACGCAACGCAACGCAACGAAGTGCAATGCAATGCAATGCAATGCAATGCAATGCAATGCAATGCAATGCAATGCAATGCAATGCAATGCAATGCAATGCAATGCAATGCAATGCAATGCAATGCAATGCAATGCAATGCAATGCAATGCAATGCAATGCAATGCAATGCAACGCTACGCAACGCAATGTAACGCAACGAATCTCAACGCAAAAAAAAACGCAACGCTACGCATCGCAATACAATACAATACAACACATTACAAATCAATACAATAGAAGTGTAATTGAAAAAAAACAAAATTTCTACCGCTTAAGTCTGGAAGATCGCTTGCTTGATTACTAATCAACGAAATTATCATAATTATTTCTTTCTTGAAATTTGATGTCGGAAAACGCTTTCTTAAAATCTGTAATATATTATTACTTGATTAATATAACATTAGTACAAAATATAGCAATTTGTAATACATATCTCGAAATATTTTAATAATACAACTTATTATTTATTAAAGCTCGTTTATCTCTATTTTTATTTGTTCTTAATTATAAACTGCAAATAGTTATTGCTTATTTCATTCATTTTGGGTCGAACCCTGCTAGATGAATATCAAATTCTTCTACTTTACAAGTTATTCAAAATTATAAAAGTGAAATTAAGACCTGATGACTTAAATTGCTTCAATACTAGTTAGAGCAGTTCATTCTAAGCATTAGGCCTAAAGATAATGGCAATACATGAAAGGAATTATCAATTACCTCAAGACTCTGGCATTTAATAAAATATTGTTTATTCTCGTCGTAATGTGATGTGTTCCGCAATATTTCTAAAATTAATTGTATAAAATGTTCTGTCACCTATAAGCAAAAGTAATTGAGAATTATTATTCTAATTAAAAAATTGATACGGTTATAATTTAGAATATTTTAATATTTTCAAAAATAAATATTTGTTTAGTCAATAATGATAGTAATAATTTTTAAAAAATGCTTTTATAAAATAACTTTAAACCGAACACAATTAACTTATGACCATATTGAACTTCTTTAGAATATGATTACCTTAAACTCAAAATTAGTGGGTCTATTTTTAGTACTGCGTGTATTTGTTCTATATTGTTTTAATAGAAGAGTAACCAGTCCATTCTCTGCGAAACTCTGTAAGTTTAGTCAAATTAAAATAATTAGACAGTCATATACCAATATAAACGAAAATCGAGTATAAACATGATAAACAAATGCAGCTAAAAATTACCTTCCCATTTCAATTACAGTATTGTAAATATAACATGAAATGCATTACTATCATATACCAAAGCGACATCATCAATAAAATTGTAGAGGAAGAATTGTAGTTCGTTTTTACTCTCTATGAAGAATTTGATAACAACATTTACTTCTATTAATGTAAAATCTGTAATTAATGTAATAACGTAAAAGTATGTTTTTTTTGTATTATACACCAGGGTTTCTTTTATGCATTTTCCTCGATGTTGGCACATAAAACGTGGTGTGGGGGGACAAAATTAGAATTACCGCCGGGCGGACGCAGGTTGAAGTATAGATTTGTTATATAAATAGCATATTTTTGCATTTCGTCTAAGAAATGCCTGAAATAATCTCTAGTATAAACTGATTTTATTTTATAACATATACACTATGTACATACACTATTAGAATCTATATCTTAAGATTATTATATTAATATTGTTAGAATAACTATATTACGATTATTACACGTTTTTTACAAACTTGAACGTTTTACATACTGAAAACTACTCCATTTATTTTGAACTCATTGTGATTCTCAAATACCATATTCTGGTAAGTTATTTGTATACAAATATACATTTTCCACAAAAAGGAAAATCATTGCAGCATAGGTCGTTTACGTTGTTTGTTTTTTTCGGGTTGAGCTTTTGGTGTATGATAAGTCGTACCTTCTCGGCAAGATTTTTAAAAAATTAATACTATTTGCACATTTATTTTAGTTCAAATTATTTTCTTACCATTGCTGCATCTTTACTTAATACTACAAGCTGCAGGATTGCTTGTAAAGTATTATGGATAATCGGCAGCGAAGAATTTTCTGCGAAAATATCGAGTAGTTTGTGTTCTTGAAGATGCAGTACAGTTAGTTCTGAAAGTTAATGTAATAAAATAGAATACTACATCAATTTATTTAACAATATAAATGTATCTATAGCTATACTTAATATATATATATATATATATATATATATATATATAAATATATATATATATATGTATATATATATATATATGTATATATATATATATATATATATATATATATATATATATATATATATATATATATATATATATATATATATATATATAAGGGATATTTAATGAATAAGTAGTTAAATACATTTCACAATGTATAAGATTCATATTAGTAAGAGTTTTGAAAATGAACGTCTCAAAACACTTTTCGTATTAAACTGAAATATTTAATGAAAGGTTAAGTAGTTAAAAACTAGGGCCTACATATTGATCACCGATGAATAGTGACTTTGTGAATGAATAATCCAAAGATTAAAGAGTAAAATTAAGCACAAACCAATTTGTACACAAACATTCGAATATTCATTGTTTGTATTTATTGTTTTTAGAGAAAAATAAAATCAGATAATCAGATAATAACAGCTATTAAAATTAACTTTGCGAAAATATATATATATATATATATATATATATATATATATATATATATATATATATATATATATATATATATATATATATATATATATATATATATATATATATATATATATATATATATATATATATATATATATATTAGATTATATAAAATACCTGTATATGATTTTAAAGTAGAATCAACAATATTAGCAGCTGAGTCTGCGGTTAGAAATGTTGCAATCACATGTAAACATTTCTGATGCACATAGAACTGAAAAGGTTCAAATGTTTTCATCGCGGCATATTCATCCATGACAGTTGAAATATAATTTTGTATTTCTTCTGGTGATGGTGAGTTCGATTTCTAGATTAAAAATCAATCAAAACCTCTTCTTAAAATATAAAATTAATTTAATGTGTGTAGTAGAATATAATATGTTATAACAGGACATTATTTTATCAATACTTCAATTATAGTAAAAATCTATATCTTGACAACTGAAGACAAAATAAAAAGGACATATGTACACATTACTAAACAAGTTACCGTCTTGTTACTATTAATTTCTACCTAATTATTGTCATATACTTTAATCAGAGGAAACTACCATTTGGTTTTGGACAAATTAATTTAGCATCGCTGAAAGCCACAAAAAAGTTTGTAGATATTGAACATTTTGAAAATCGACATTGTTAATCCTTAACTTACGCCTATTGGAATTAAGTTATATGTATATATGTGTCTGAGGCGTAGCTACTTATTCAGGTGTTTGGAGCTAAATACCATCTAATGCGCCCCCCTCCCCCTTTCCTCTCATTATTACTTCGGCAATTTTCACAGTCACTATCCGGTATAGCTTTTTAGCTTCGATGCAACACAAGCGATGTAAAAATCAGTTAAATCAATGAGTAAAGCAATGCAGCCTTTCACTTTCTTAACTTTGAATGTGTATAAATCATTGCTACAGCTTAAAATAGCATTTTAATTTTTTTTCCTACTCCTTTTGGCACCCCCTTAGGGTTAGCTCCCAGGGCGGCTGCCCCACCCGACCTCCCCTAGCTACGCCATTGATGCGTGTGCGGAAATATCCCCTCTCTCAAACCATAGTAATGTCTTCTCCAGCGAAGGCAATAAAATTATTAAAACACACTGATGATGTAGCATTTAACAAACAATTATAATTAGTTTACAGTTCTAACCGTGTCAGTCTTTGCACTTTTTAAACTGCGAAGACAGATCAATGACCTGAAATGGAAGTTTTTTATTTTATTATTTTAATGTATTTTTAATTATAATTTTTTTAAAAACATATCTCATTAGGCTTGCGTAGTAATGAAAATTCCACCTACCCTTTAATCTTTTCATAGCTCAAAATTTTTGGATTGATTGTGGAAGTTGAGCAATGTGGTAGTTTTTCTACGTATCAATGAAGAAAATATTATTAGCCGACAACATTTAATATTTGTAATTGATAATATACGTAATTCTATTTATTCGATAACACAATAAAATTCAGATATAACTCACCATCATATTTTATTATACGGGTTCTTATCGTCTCAAAACTATATTCGCTTTCAATGGCAAAATAAAGGTAAATCCAAAAACAAAAGTTCCTCTTTTCGAGGAGATTGTGATAGAAACTTTGCTCCAACACAACAAAGTGCATATTATCAGCTAAATAAAATAACGTGCTCATTTGATTTTCATTAAATAACAAATTACATTTGCAAGATATTATGTCAATCATTAATGACACCTTATTTTTTTCAAAGTTCAATGACATTATTTCTATGTGTTTAGGCTGATCAGATTGTGATGGACTTACAGCATTATACATTGGTGTCTTGTCTATTGGTAAAATGTCTGCAGGTGGTATTAAGAAAGCTAATCGGTTTGCCTTAGCTTTAGAATTTCTAGAACCTTTTTTAAGATATTTTTCATTTGGTCGTTTTGCAACAGATCTCTTTAAAATTGCTTGCAAAATTATAAATGTGTCTTTTTTAGCTGCCACAAGCAATAGATATGAAAACAATGAGTTATTTCGACTATAATTTTGGATTTTGTCTGAATTTAGTAACATCTCTACTATTTCTGAACTCTCTTTCTCTATAGCAAATAACAGAGATAATTCACATTTTGCTCTATTTTTTATTAAATACTTGGCTATTTCTAGATGACTTTTCATGACTGCTATTGACAAAGCACTATAGCGGTGTTTATTAATTTTGTCGACCTCTGCCCCATTTTGAACTAACAGCTTTACCACATCGAGATGGTTATGTGCGGTGGCAAGGCCTAAAGCGGTGTGATCTTCAGTATTCACTGTATTTATTTCAGGCTTGTATTTGAGTATTTCACGTACAACCTCAACACGACCGAGCTGTGAAGCGATCATCAGAGCAGTGTTTCCATAGTTGTCACATTTATTGACGGGGCAATTATGTTCCAGCAACATTTTTGTTATTTCATGTGACCCCTTTCCAGCAGCTAAATGTAAGGCCGTTCCTTCAGATTTTGATGAAACATTACAGTCAGCTGACATACTCAAAAGAAAAGCTACCGTGTCAACTCGACCATTATACGAAGCGTCCATTAATGCTGTATATCCGTTACTGTCCTGAAAATTCATTATACTCTCTTTGAATTTTTTTGACTGACAAATTTTCTCAACGATTTCTGTGTGTCCATCAATAGAAGCTAACGTCAAGGCGGTTAGGCGTTGTTTGATTTCAAACAAATCAATCTTTGCGCCTTTTTCAAGTAACTGTGTAACAATGTTACTAAAACCCCGATTCGACGCTAACATGAGAGGACTTACGCCATTGTTAAGAACACAGTTACAGTTAACATCATTTCTTAACAAAAGCTCAACTATGTTGTCGTGCCCAAAGAAACAAGCGAGAAGTAAAGCATTTACTCCATGTTTGGCTTTAGCTTCCAAATCACATTTTTTCTCTATCAGCATTTCAACAATCTCTGTCATGCCATTCTCAACAGCCATATGTAAAGCAGTGAAATCCATTTCGTTTTTCAAATTTACATTGCTAAGCGCGGTAATCAACAGCTTGGCAATTTCAGAATTCCCGTAAAAGCAAGCAATCATTAAACTAGTATTCCCGTCTTCGTCTTTAACATTTACATCAATTTTTGGTAATAATAAAACTTTTACAACTTCTGTAAAATCCAATTGTGTTGCCAATATTAATGCTGGAATTTTTATGGAAGTATCTTTGTCAAATGTTGCATCTGTTTCTGCATTTTTAAGAAAATGTTTCAATTCTTCAACTTGTTTTAGAATCTTAACAACTGACATTGGTTCACGATAAACAGCATCGGCCACCAAATCTAATATTCGCCCAAAAGCCAGCTCTTGCAGCTCTAAATTTCTCGAATGGCTAAAAGATGGCATTGGAATACCTCCGTCATAATCAGCACCCTGTTTAATTAATAGCTCAACAACTTCGGCGTGTCCAGCCTTAACTGCCAACACAAAAGCATTTTCTCCTTTATTATTTGTTGTGTTAATACTAGCGCCTTTACTTATTAGTGCTTGGACAATGTCAGAGAATCCATTTTGTGCCGCATAAATTAATGCGTTGTATCCATTTTCATCTACAATAGTGTAATCAGCTTGGTTATCTAAGAGTGATTTCACAATGCGAACATTTCTATTTTCTGCAGCGATGATAAGACAGCTTTTATTAATGTCATTTACCATGTTGCAGTCAGCATTATGTTTAATTAACAAATCCACAACATCCTCAAATCCACCTAAAGCAGCCAACATTAATGCAGTTAGTCCGCTTTTACATTTTACATTTACGTCAACCTCGTATCCTAGTAGAACTTCGACTGTTTTAGCATGTCCCATAGCAGAAGCTAGCATTAAAGCGCTGATGCCATCTGAGTTAATGAAATTATAATTTGTTTTTCGGCGTATTAACAAATCAACAACATAATAGTGATTGTTAAATGTCGCCATCATTATCGCATTGAGTCCATTGCTTGTTAAGGCATTGCAGTCAGAGCCCTGATCAAGAAGAATTTTAATCTGGTCAATTTGGCCTCTGTATGATGCCTGCATAAGCGGCGTTAACACATAATTGTCGGTGTTGTCAATTTCGTTTTTAAATTCCAATATAAATTTAAACATGTCAAGTTCACATACAAAAGCCGTTTTTTTCAATGCTGCCCAGTCTGATTTTTTGGACTTCTCCGTAAGGTGGTTAGGTTGTACATCACCAAGGGTTGGTAATAACGACATGATAATCGATCGATTTCTTTTTAATTTTTATGAGTGATAAACTTTTTGTTTAGAATCATCAGTTTGTAAAGACAGAACTCTGGAAAAAAATATATAAATATATATATATATATATATATAAATATAAATATAAATATATATATAAATATATATATATATATATATATATATATATATATATATATATATATATATATATATATATATATATATATATATATATAATATATATATAATTTGTCCGTGCGATATTTTGTCTGAGATCATATGTCTTGAGATCATTTGTCCTATATATATATATATATATATATATATATATATATATATATATATATATATGTGTGTGTGTCTTAACTTTTGCAGTAAGTTAAATATATGTTTACTTTTAAAATTATGTATATCATGAATAAAAACAATTCAATGTAGTATTATATCGGCTACGAGAAAACAGTAAATATTGTGTAGTGCTTATCGAAAATTACAACATTAAAACCATGTTAATAAACGCAGCAAAAAGTTAGCTTTCACACATTAAATACACATTTTTATGTCTATTATTTTAATGACCTAGATCCAACTTAATAAGTTTTATTTAAACCTAAATCGCTATTACATTTTAAAAGATCCGCTTTCGAAATTAATGCGCAGTGTGTCGATATGTAAAGCAGTGTGAACGTTGCGACAAGGATGTAAAAAATATTCAGAGTTAGTGTTCTTAAGTGTTGCATGGAGTGGGTCACAGGCTACGTCACTTGAAGTGTTGTATTCTTAGGTGTAGTGTGTAGTAGGTCACGCGTTACGTCACTTGAAACATAAAATTTCAGTTCTCTGTCTACACAATTTAAATCAGCCCATCTGTTTGATGACATAAGTTTTGAAAAATTATTTATAAAGCACATATTCTAATAGTGACCATAAAGGCCTACTTATGTTTATTTTAACAAATCACGGAAAATCAACTGCGAGATGACACGTAACACGATAATGAAACATAACCCAGATTTTAAATTGACTTGGACAAAGACTTGTCCTAAGACAAAACGTATCCGTTATAATACTAGAACTACATAATAAATAGAAAGCAAAAGAAAAATTCAATACAAACCAATATTTCCTTTTATAAGAAAAAATTAAAACAATTGACAATGTATTGTTTTGTATAACATATATAACATATAACATATTTATCCTTAAGCTATGACTGGTTGTGTGACCCAGATATATACCTCGGGTTTCAACATAAGCCTTAGTGAACTGTCTGTGTCTCGAGGGACTATATGTGGCGTCTGATCTAGGGGGAGGACAAATGTTAGGGGGGAGTCTAACTATTGAGATGTAAACAGTGTTTAAGTTACAGGCTTTAAAAAATAAAAGTAAAGTAAGTTTCATTTCCGTTTACCGGAAATCGCTGAAAACTGATACATAACTAACAGTTTGATGTAATACTTATATTTTTGTAATTTTATGATACAGTTTAGCTCTTAGGCAGTGAATAACGGAAGGACTAACTATTTGTTTTTATCTCAACACTTTTGGAAATACCTTTTTTTTAAAATTCCCATATATGGGATTCTAGCAACAAACTGCCACATGTAAATACGTATCAAAAAATTCTTTTTTCCACGAAATATTGCCAATCACGGAAACATTAAGCTGTATACTGGGTTAGTATTGTTAGACCAATGCTAGCATTGTTTACGACCTCCTTGTACTCCCCTGTGCCCCCCGTTTTGCTGATCTTGCTACCAAGGTAGACACACTCTTCCACACCATTTACCCGTCTTCCGTCTATTGTCACTTGGGCCTCGTGGTTATTGTTAATTCTCATCACTTCTGTCTTTACTTTGTTGATCTTGAGACCTACGCGCTTAGAGATGGCTCCTAATCAGTGGCGTAGCTACCGTAAAGCTAGCGTAAGCAAGGCATAGGGGCCCAAGGAAATAGGGGCCCTTCTCCTTCATTAAAGAAAATTAAAACTTTTACATTGGAATTTTAATATTTGTTTTATAAAAATACTTTTATACTGTAGAAAAAAATCACAAGATCCAAAAAGACACCCCCCCCCCGGACCTTTCTAACTGTAGAGAAAGTGGCATTTAGTGTGGTTGATAGTTTTTTCTGATAATAACACTCGATTAATAGGATATGTAATACGTAATAGTAATAGACATTAATTGTTGTATTTATATTTTCTGCTTACATATAAAAATCTGTCTAAAACTTATAACATAAGCCAACACGTGCTTTATTAATCAAATGGCCTTTCTACAAATAACAAGAGGTCTTTTTTCCTATTCGAGAAAACGCATAGTAACTTTTTTCCAACCTTCTTTTCAAGTTTTCTCAACTTTGCATTTTTACTCAAAATTCAACATTCAATTCGCTAAGGCTTTGGAACCCCTTTTGTCATATAAGACAAAAAACGTTCCATAATCATTAAGCATTAAACTATCTACAAAATTGAGTTTACTGCAATACTTTAGGAAATTTTGATATTTATATAGCACCAACTCCTAATTTTTGTACATAGTTTTACTTAAATTATGTATTAAAAATTGAATATAAGCTATCGCAATGAGTAAACGTAGAAATGTATAGTTTGGTTTGAGAAATCTCAATGTGTCTTCATACTTTTAAAATTTCTTTTGGGAACAAATTTATAGACGTTTGAAAAGATGTTAGTTTTCACACCTTTTAGTGGTTTTCATGGCAACCAGGACTGCTAATGAAGGCTATATATTATTTTTGGCTATAGGTTAACAACTATTAACATATGAATCTATTAAACACACTGAAACATGTTAAATTATTTTAAAAAATTCTATCCGTATAGTGTATCCTTTATATAATAGCCTATTAAAATTTAAAAATTCTTTAATATAATTGAACCGGTTCTGAAGTTATCGCTTCAAAGACACACACACACACACACACACACACACACACACACACACACACACACACACACACACACCGAGACGTTCAGACAATATTTCAAAACAAAGTTCACTCTCTATGTTAGTTTAACGCCTTTTAAATCAAACTTGTGTGTGTGTCGAATGCTATTCAAACCTGGTAAACGGGTGTGGTTAATACTGTCATTATAGTTAAATTTATTTATATATGAGTTCCATTCAAACACAATTTAAAATCAGCTCCACCTTAAGATCTCATACTGTGGCTGCAACTTCGTCGAAGTCATACCTGATACTTGAGTTTTAGAAAGGTTACGGCGTGTGCTAACGTGACGTTTATGTTTTCAACAAACATGCTGTTGCTGCTTATTTTACGAAACGTCAAGGTGTTTAGCGTGCCCGTCACTATGCGTTGCCGAGGGGTTAAAAAAGTCCCCGGATGGCCCGGGAAAATTGTACCATGCCGGTGCGCGGTCTATATTTTACAGATGTAAAGTTTTCTAATCAGCTTCCCACAGTTTGATAGCGATTTGTGAACGGCGTCAAACCGCAATCGACTTTCATTTCTATATACTTTAAAAGAGAAAAAACAATCGCGCCCTTCCGGGGCCCCGACTCGACGAATATGATTTTCTTTTCAGAGAAATCTCCCCATGAGTATTCTCAACAACTCCTTAAAGTTTAATGGTCATCGAATGAATGCTGTCAAACCGTAATCGACTTTTTTTTGTATACAGTATATTGAGGAAAAATCGAGCCCTGCCGAGACGCCACCCCTGAAAATTTTAAAATTTATTTTGTTTACAGAAACCTCCCCAGGGAAATTCTCAACAACTTCCCAAAGTTTCATGGCAATCGGATGAAAGTTGTAATAATGCATAAAAGACAAACAGAGAGACAGACAAACGCATATCGATGGTCTCGGTAGCAAACCGTCTAACTCCGAAAATGTAAATTTTACAGGAGAGACAAAAAACTGGGTAAAACCTTAGTTTAGCGTCGGAAATTATCGGGTAATGTTTGTTGAGTTTCGGTTACTAGAGTTACGGTAAACCATTCTTTATTTGACCATTGAAATATAAATAAATTGAAAGTCGATTGTAGTAAATTAATGTTTTAATTTTTTAAGTTTAATTGACAAAAGGAAACAAGAATAAATAGTAGTAGATTTAAATTAGTAGATCTAAAAATAAATAAACATATATTAATATAAATATAAATAATGAAGTCAAATGTAATAATTTAATATTTTTTGCTTGCAGCGGATTTGCGACCATTAATTAATTAGATCTAGATCTAGCTAGATATCTAGCTGCTAGGCCAAGAAAAAAATCTAGATTACGAAAATAGTAAAAATGATTACAAAATGTAAAAATGATTACAAAAATAAATCTATCCAAATTTTAAACATTCTGTATAAAAATAAAAGATGACTCCAAATAAAGTATGGTTTACAGTACTTCCGGTGAATTTCGGAAGTGTGTGACAGACTTTGGCATTGTTTTACTGTTTTTTTACTGCTATTCGATTCCGGAATAATAACCGACGCTAAACTAATGTTTTACCAAAAACTGATTATTGCATTCCTGATCGTTCTAATACAATATTTTTTCATGATATGTGCGAAGAACATCTCTACCAACTCTACTGTAGCGTTTTAAAATGAGTTTTATTAATATTTACAAAATAATAACAGGTTTAAAAGATAGTCGGTTTTGCTCGGTCTAAAACTCTCGCTGCCAAACCGTCTATATGTGTGCGCGCAGTCTTGGCCGTTTTGTACCTAGAATTTCGGTCTCAGCCGCGTTCATTCGTTTTGTCCAATGAACGTGATTTAGTTATACTTATATTTTTAACTTATAATTATCGCTTCATAATATTAAAATTATAGTTTTGGGCTCATATTTTAGTTATTTGAGTTTATTCTACTTTATGGGGTCAGTTTAATTTTAGTAGAGAAAAATACAACTATAAATAACTTTTTTAAATATATAAAACATTTGACGACAATTTTTTATCCCCCTTTTTGGTCTCCATCCGCTGTCCCAGCCGCCACAGTACACATTGGAGGATCGGTCAAACAGTTACGTGTCCTCTATTTAGCTATCAAAGGTGGGTGGGGTAACGAGTCAAAGAATTCATTCAATTTTGAAGAGTTGCCTATATTTTACACTCGAGTTTGTGTAATGGATTTTATTTTTTGCGGAAGAGCGTGGTATAGCGACTGTAAAATAAAGATACTCGTACCGCAGCTACAGTGTTTTTTTACAAACCAAATATCAAGGCACAAATGCACGAAAATTTAATTTAAAAATTTCAAAAATAATTATGGTCAGCCTTGGGCCCCTAAACGGCCTGCCCCCCCCCCCCCCCCCGGCATTGCGGGGTCTGGCGGCAAGGTAGTTCCGCCCCTGCTGCTGTGCTGTAAAATTGTCTGATTGCGGCGTACGACTGCGTTTCCGATCAAAATTGTACTGACAAATATAGCGATATTCGTTTTGCACCGAGATTTTTAGCGCTTGAAATAATACGCGGTTTGTTCAAATGATTATATCTCGATAATGATTCTACAGATTTCTATACTATTTTCAGACATTATGGGGAATCATACTTTTTTTTTAATTTATGTAAAAAAAGGAAATCAAATTGTTTTGAGATAGACGGTTTGCGACCCAGATCATCGACATGGACTGCTTTTTATAAACATTGACAGATTAATTACGAATATTATATGATATATGTAATAAAATTGTATTCATTCAAATCTGCCTTACCGTAATACGCTTTGTAGTGTATGCTTTGACAATGACAAAAGACGTTCACGTCACAATTAGTTTAGCACATAGCACACTACTACTGCATACGTTACAATTGTTTTCTACGCTAGGCCTACCGTGTATGGTAAAGTAACTGGCAACTCTGTTGGAGACGGGTTAGAAAAGAAAACAATAAATCTTGTTCCAAGAAAACTATACTTAGCACCAACACAGTGAACGAACTTTCTTTTCACATTCTTTACTAAGCTGGGTAAGCCCATCTAATGTACTTCGAATATCTTGTTTCCAATCAAGCGACAAAGGAGACGGTAAAGCGAAATACTTTTTTACTTTCTCGTATATACGAAATATAGTAAAAGACTTGAAATCGGAAAAACATAATTTTACAATCTTGTCCGTATGTCTGTGTGTGTGTGTGTGTGTGTGTGTGTTTAAACACGATAACTTGAGTATCGTTACAGCTAGGTTAATGAAATTTCATATGTAAGTATTTTATAAAAGTTATTTAACTTCTTTTAAGTACAAGCCTAGATAGCTAAGAGGATAGCACATAAGGTTACCATGCGGGTGGCATGGGTTCTAGTCATGTCAGTTGTTTTTTTTTTTTTTATTTTTTTTTTAAATTTAGTTTTTTTTTTGGTTTTTAGTTGTGATTGATAATGTTGCCTTTGCCTATTGGAACTTAACGGGATACAGGACAGGTGAAGTAGAGTTCACCTGTTTCTTTGTCCTCAGTATATTACGTGGATAGTGTCGTCAGAGCCATGCTAGGCCGGAATCTTTTTTTTTAAAAGATAAAACATGTTGTCTGAGACTTGGCGGAACACTGGGCAGGTGAAGTAGAGTTGACCTATTTTTGTGACCTCAGCTTTTGAAAAGATTATGTTGTCAGACCCATGCTCAGACGAAGTCAGTGTTTTTAAATTACAAAAACATCTGAGATGAGACGCCTTTTTGAATGTGGGTTTTGGTTATTTTGTGATGATAAGTGACAGACGTGATGTCATTTATGGATGACCCCCGAAACCCACAGTTATCTAACTAGATAACTAGATACCCACGACATACCAACAAATTACCCACTACATACCCAAAACATACCCACGATATACCCACGACATACCTACTACAAATAAAGCACAGACATACCACATGACAAAGACCTACCACTATATATCCACTAGACCCACTACACACCCACTGCATGTCCTACATACCACCATTGTTTGTCTGCTACACGAGTCGGTTTAATTTTTCTCCGTTTTTTATTCACTCTTCTTTGTTGAAACTCGTTTCTACTTGCTGGGTAAAAGCGACCCGGCATAGACCTGTATTTCAAGTTATCGAGTTATCGAGTTAACACAATAGTTATAGCAGTTAATGGCACATTATGGAGAGTGGTGAACAAAATATTTTAAACAATCAATCATCTTTTTAAATTCCACGTGATGTCTGTGCAAGCAAATAAACTTTACGTCTTTTTTTTTTAAATAAAAAATGTTAATATAACAGGACATAAGAACCGGACAATTATTCACAGTGTATTTCTATATGTACGAATCCAAAATCCTATACTCAATCACCCAAGACAGCCCTTGAAAGGCTAAACAATACCTGCAGTATGATTGTGCTGCAGTGAATCCCGGGCCACTCCCAGATACAAGGAAATGAGATCGCGGACGCGCTGGCAATATCGGGGGGAAAAAACAACCAGAAATATCTCTACATAAAACAAGTTAATTAAAAAGTCTAGTGACAATTTAAGCGCAATTTCCTTGTGTTATCCATAACAATTTTAAATCGTCATCACGTTCAATAGATGCGTCATCACGTTCCATGGCTGCGTCATCACGTTCAGTAGGCGCGCAATGGTTTTTAGTCATATAACTCTATTGTTTTTAAAAAAAGTGAAAAAATGATTAGGCCTAGCGAAACAAAACCTTGTAATTGTAACTCCCTATCACTCTCATATAAATTATAAATAAATTAATAGGGTACAAAAATAACGTTTAAATTAATAAGTAAACAAGTAATAAAAAATAAACCTGGAGTGATATCCCCTAAACTTTCTCGAATATTCTTATATAAAACAACAGGGGATGGGAACTCGGGCTAAGGATATGATTTTTAATCCATTTTAAATACTTAAAGTTTTAAAAATAGAATAAAATCTCGCAGACAAAAGAATTGCACACAAAAGTGAACGCCAAATAAAAAAAAGTGCATAATAGTGCGCAATATTATTAGTACTTTAAAAATTTACATTAGTTTTTTGAGAAATCGGAAATAGCGTAAATTACTACTTCCGGTCAACGGAAATTACTCAAAATTTAACAGAAGGTAGAGAATTAGATTTTATACTTACATGTTAATTTTCATTTAACTATCTGAAATAGTACTCAAGTTATAGGCTTTTGAAAGATTCAAAGTAGAAAAAGTACCACTTCCGGTTATCGGAAATCGCGCAAAAGGTGAGACGGATCTACGATTTTGATAAAATACTTATATATGAAATTTCATCAACCTAGCTGTAACGGTACTCAAGTTATCGTGTTTACACACGGACACACACACACAGACAGACAGACACACAGACATACGGACAGAATTGCAAATCCCAGTTTTTCAGACTGGATTACGTATAAAATATCTTAATTTTGATAAATCTGGATTGATAATTTTTGCCCGATTAAAATAAGTCCTCTATACTTCGGATGTGATGAAGGACTGAGATGTAATACGGTGAAAATTGTCAAAATTTCATGTTATTTTTGTGCACGATTACAATACTTTCTGTATACTTCATATATACAAGAAAGTAAAAAAATAAACTTATAGCAAGATCTAAAAGATAGCGAAAAATAGATATCTATATATTGCTATATAGCAGGGGTCTCCAAACTTTTCAGCCCGAGGGCCGCATTAACTATCAAATATCAGTTCGGGGGCCAGAGTTTCTTTAAGGCATCTCTTCAGGGTCGTGGCGCCCCCCCCCCCCCCGAAGAACGTCTACCGCCCCTCCCCCCTCAACGAAATATAATTTATATAGAAATATAATAATTTCAAGTGTCCAGCCCCCCCCCCCCCCCCCCCCCCGAGGTCAACGTTGCTCTCAAATTGTTCTTCACGTATTTCGTTCTTGAAAATGTTTGTTCACACAGGTATGTTGTTCGAAAATTTGAAAGGTACTTTGATGCAAAAATTTTAATGTTAGGAAAGTCTTCCTTGTGCAAAAACGTATGGAAACCCATCTGCCCTTCTTTGAACGTGTCTGTAAGGAAGTCATTTTCTTGCAATTCAATGACCTCCAGCTGCAGTTCATCTTTGCAACTGGCCACATTTGCTTCAAATGGGCTTTGAAACAGTCTCACTTCTTCTGCCTTTGATTCCAAGTCAGAAAACCGCTATTGAAACTGCAGCTGGAGGTCTTTAATGATCTCGTATGTAAATGACGTGGGGAACTCAGTGGTTGCTTCAGCCGTAAAGACCATGCACTGCTGAAAGTGTGTCAAGTTGTTAGCCTGTACGTGTTCCAAAAACATGACAAGTTTGTATCTAAAGGCCTTTATGTGGAGGTATAGATCAGAAACTAGATTTCCCCCTTGCCGTTGTAGGTTCAGAAAATTTAAATGACTAGTTATGTGTGCAGCAGAGGCCAATTTCTATGTCTACTCTTCATCAGACAATAATGGCTGTGACTTGCCTTTACTATCAGGAAGTCACCTATTTCTTTTCTTAGATACTCTGCTCAGAATTTTTTCGCAAATTTAGCAATCTTACTGATGTGAAATATGGTAAATCTTGCGATTTTGTGTTTGTCTCTGAACTATCTATGGTTAGATATCCTCTCCGGTTACAGTGCCATACATGCTATGTAGGAAAGCCAGCTCTTGTGTTATGTTCATATCTTCATCTACACCTCTAATGAACACAAGCAGTTGAGAGGTGGAACAGCTGTCCAGCGACTCATCCATTGCAATTGAAAAATGGCAAAACTTGCTTGAATGTTTCGCTATTAGAGTCACTATGTTTTCACCAATGTCTGCAACACGGCGAATAATTGTATTTGCACACAAAGCTACATTTTCAAATAGTTTTGAATTTTCTGTGCAAAGTTCCTCAGCCACCTCCAACAAACATTTTTTCAGTGGATAAAAATATTGTCGCGGGCCGGATAAAATTACCTCGCGGGCCGCATCGGGCCGCGGGCCGTAGTTTGGAGACCCCTGCTTTAGACTAAACCGTCAACGGCCAAGAGCGAGAGAGAGATAGAGAGAGAGACAGAGACAGAGAGACAGAGAGAGTGAGAGAGATCACGATGTATGGACAAATCCATGGTCTTTTCGTCTAATTAGAACTAACAGAGAAACACATAAACACAAATGAAAACACTTGAACACGTACACAATAAATAAACGTACCTCTGTTGTGAAATATTTCAGTCGGTTGTGAAAATATTTCAATCTGTTGTGAAAATATTTCAGTCTGTTATCTCGCCTGGTTCAAGTCTCTTCACCAAGTTGTGCGGACGTCTGGGGATGTCGTGTGAGCTACAGTACAGGCCTGCATTTATATACTTGCGGTTTCTAACCCCCTGTACAGGTTTGTATGACTGCACACGAGGTATCTAACTTCCCGGCGGGATTCGTGGAAACGAGCTTGTCGTCTGTTGTTTCGTTTTAGATTTGTCATGTTTCGAAACTGAAACGCATTACAATTTTTAGGCTAGTTCGGGTAGGTCTGTAGCTAAAAACTAGTAGGTCAATAGCTAACTATGACATCAGCGGCCATCTTGAAAAATTAACCTATTCGTAAGAATTCCACCATTCATAAAGTATTAGATCTTTATTTTACGTCCAATAAACAATAATTTTAAAATCTTCTACCATATGTAGGGATACCAAGCTAAAATATTTATGTTCAGATCTTCAAACTAATTCATTATAAATTTTCAAAAGTTTGAGGAATTTTGTGGTCTTAAATTTAGTGATAGCCTAATCTTAACAGGGTTAAAAGATGCGCCTTAGTAATACTCTAAACTTTAAGAGCGTTAAAAGATCTGTTTTAGTAATGCTTTTATCTTAACAGAGTTAAAGGAACGTCTTAGTATAACTGTCTTAGAGCTCGAGTGTACATGTACAAACACATTTAACCCGGTGAGTCACGTACACCCCTGAACTAACAAGGCATTGTGGCATTCCTAGGGTGTGGAGTTGATTTAGTGTGGGTGTGGAGGGGAGATCGAGGAGGGGTACAGGCTAATCCCAGACCTCTCTGTTTAGCACAATAGGTTGTTAAAGGCAATCATCAATCCTTGTCAGCTTGATTTTAATTGCTTACCTGAACAAAACATATCCTGGTTTTTTCCCTTCACTTCGTTGAATCAAACAATAGGTAGGTAAGATTCACGGAATTTCGTGACAAAGCTTGAACCAGTTCGTTCTACATACACAAAATGTTCCCATATATGAATTTCTTTGTTCTGGATATTTATAGACCCCTTGCAAACACGTGACCCAAAATCATGTGATATTTGTATGCACCTAGCGCTGGTCTTAGTGTGCTAGTGGAAATTTCTTCTCTTTATTTTTAAAATCTGTCACCCACAAAACAGCAGCAACTTTGAATGCCATTCAATGTTATTATAAATTCAGCCCAGTAAATTTATTAACAAACACGAGCCACGAAGTTTAGCACTTGAAGTATGTGGTTAATTCATGCTTTGTATGGCGGTACTTGAAATTATAACATAATGCTTCTCTATTACTGACAGTTCTAAAATTATTTTTTTTTTCTAATATTTATATTAAATAAAATCTGTTTTATTGTAGATAAGCTGAGCTCGATATATGAACAAAAGAAGAAAACAATTGTTCAGAGGCGTAGGGGGGGGGGGGGGGCTGCCATCCCAGGCACCGAGCCTAGAGAAGCGCCAAAAGAGTAGAAAAAATTCAAAAGCTTATTTTAAGCTGCAGTATTGAATTATGCACTGCTACTGTACTTTTCTAAGTTTGTTCTACCACTACTTCCTAGCCAACACTTCATCAACTAACTTGATTTTTTTTCCGGCTCCCTAAGTAGCATAGACCTAGGCAACACCACATTTTCGTTGATCTTATTCAGGGGTCTCCGAACTTTTCAGTCCGAGGGCTGCATTAACTATCAAATTTTAGTTCGGGGGCCAGTTTCTTCCAGGCATGTCTTTGATTTTTCTGGGCAAAGTTCCTCAGCCATCACCAACAAACGATTTTTCCTTGGACAAAAAGATCGCGGGCCGGATGAGATGACTTTGCGGGCCGCATCCGGCCCGCGGGCGGTAGTTTGGAGACCTCTGCTATATAGTACTGTAGTGTATTATGTATAATGTAAGTTTAAAAAAGTTTTTGTTACCGAACGAAAGGATATTTTTGAAAACTTTCTTCGGCAATATTGTTCTAAATTATGGCAGGAATCGATTGGTAAATGTTTCAAGTCGCTAAGTGGTCTGGTTGCCGAGATATGGGCCAAAAACTTCATTTTTTCGAGGTTTTTTGGCTTTTCCTGAAAATCCAGGAACGAATTCCGGATTTTTTTGGCCCACTATCATCCTCGAAGCTTGCTTAACATATTTGCTTTGGAACTAGTCCTCGATAATGCTTCGTTGAGGAGGAGATACGACTTAAACCTGCGAATACACATCCATCCATCCAGAAATGACGGGTTAATAAACGCAATTCTCCAGAATGGAAATTGCGCTAAAAACACAAATTTCATAAAAAACATTTTATTAACAAGCTTTTATCTAATAATGCACTAAAATAACAATGTACCATGTGTAATGCCATAATTAATAATACATACCACTAGCAAGATTATTATATTTTAGTCGCAGTTAATACATAACACAGTAGGTTATTGTGCACTATTCTATACCCTCTACACTACAATTTGTTTATATGTATGCGGAAGTAATTTCCATAAATAGAGAGCCCACTGGGTTTAGGGTTGCTATCTTTTTTTATTAAGAGAAATATAACGTTATAGTTTCCTCCATTAGATTAGTATGCTAATGTTACTAATTATTATTCTTTATTTCATGTACAAACAGTGATAATAAATCAATAGTAGTTTTATAATTTAGTTTGTTCAGCATATAATTAGATATTTTTAAGGACTACAGGCCTACCTGTTTTCGACCGTGTAGTTCGACATCTGTGCACAACTCTACTAATGTAGGACAGACTGTTCGCATCTAGCAATTGGTACGCATTGGAGCAGATCGAGTAAAAAAGTGCACTTACACTGTGTCATACAATTAACAACATCAAATAGAATTAGAACTATGTGTAGTATAAAGTGTCTGTAATAGAATACCAAGCCTAGCCCTTTACTAGGCGGGAAGACTGCAGCTTTTCGACGTAAAGCTCCCTTTTCTTAGAATAATAAATTCCTGCAACTTGTTCCGCTTCATGGCTACAATAGGTTGGCGTGTACAACCAGACCGTTTCTCTTTACTACGGCATGTTTCGTGCACTCGTCTCAAATGCCTGCGAAATTAAAATTAGCATTATCCAGACACCGGAAAAAAATATTGGTATAGGCCAGTACATAAATGAACCGGGTGTGATCTCCCCTAAACTTTCTCGAATATTTTTATATAACACTACGGGGGATGGCAACTCGGGATATAAACAATATTTTAAACAATTTTTAATTACTTTTAAAAATAGAATGGAATCTCGTAGAAACAAGATTTGCAAACCAAGTGAACGTCAATTAAAATGTGCATAATAGTTAGGGATATTATTAGTACTTTAAAATTTTACATGCGTTTTTCGAGAAATCGGAAATAGCATAAATTACTACTTCCGGTCAACGGAAATTACTCAAAGTTTGATAGAAGGCATCGAATTATATCTTTTATTTGTACGTGAAATTTGATTCATATATCAGAAACAGTAATCAAGTTATTGGCTTTTGAAAAATTGAAAGTAGAAAAAGTTCCACTTCCGGTTATCGGTAATCGTTGAAAACTCGATACGGATCTAAAAATTTGATATAATACTTATATATGAAATTTCATCAACCTAGCTGTAATAGTACTCAAGTTATCGTGTTTACAGACACACATACGGACCGAATTGCAACGTCCAGTTCTTCCGACTCGATTCAGCGTAAAAAGCCGAAATTTTAATAAATCTGGATTTAAAATGTTTGCCCGATTAAAATAAGTCCCCTATCAGAGTTTCTTCCAGGAATCTTTTCGGGGGGGGGGGGGGGGCAAAGCTCCCCCTCCAAAAAAAAATTCTACCGCCCACCCCTTCCCCCCACCCGAACGAAACGAAATTTAAATAATTTATATAGTAAATATATACTTTTAACTGTGTCCGCCCCCCCCCCCCCCCGAAGAAAGTCTACCGCCCCCCCCCCCCCCCCCCGAAAATTTCAATTGCCCCCCCCCCCTCCGGGAGAAAAATGGCTGGAAGAAACACTGTCCCCTATACTCCGTTTATGAGGGTTTACTGAGAAGTAAAACGGTGGAAACTGTTCAAATTTCATGTGATTTGTGTGCACGATTACAATACTTTTTCTATACTCTGTATACGAGAAAGTAAAAAAAGGCTTAGTTCTTTATTTTAAAACCAGTACTTGGAAATAACAAACTGTAAATCGAAAGTGAAAACTAGTTTATCAGTAGACCTACAATCGCCACTGACCCAAATACAATGTGAAATAGAATTAGAACTGTGCGTAGTGTAAAAACGTTTCCGTAATAGAATACCAAGCCTCGCCCTTTACTTAGCGGGAAGACTGCAGCTTTTCGACGTAGTTAGAATATTAAAGTCCTGAAATAAGATCCGCTTCATGGTTACAATATCTAGACTAGATCTAAATCTAAGCAATAACTAGACGTAGACGCTAAGATTTAGATTTAGACTCTATCTACTCTAGAATCTGTTCCAAAAATAAATGTCTATATTAGGCCTAAGCTATTTCAAGACTTAATTATTTTACACAAAATCTTTGTTTGGAACTAGCTAATTTGGGATAAAAAAAAATAATTTGAAAGAATAGGCATATTCGCGTAAGTTAAGATTTTAAAATACGTCTTTCATTCTCCTTTTATTCTCCTTAATAGCTGAGATGATAGTGTACTTTAAACCGCGCAGGTGGTGCGGGTTCGAGACACACCAAGTCAAACTTGGTTATTTATTTTTTTATATGTGAATCTTCCGATTTTAGACAATATAGAAAGGAACAACTTCCTTCAAATTTGATTTAGATCTAGATCTATAGATCTACTCATCAAGACGTACGCTATGAAATATATACAATTATATCGGTAAAAGTAATACAAATTACTTAAAAACAACATATTGACCATTGAATAGCCAGATTTTTTACGGAATAATATAAATCCCTTAATCAGTGTGTGCCTGTGTTATGTTAAATGTGTCGGATTTTTAACTAATTAGTTACTTCTTTGCTTTGTCACTAATAGCGTTCAGCGTGTAGTAAAGCACATTGCGTTTTGTCCAATAAGTATTTCATAAATTATTTTTCTCAAACAAATACACTTTAAAATATATCGGTTTATAATTTATGTGAAACGGGTACCGATGGCTAGTTTCAAATATAACTACACAACTTTTAAAATTAATCCTTACCATAAATGTACAAAGCGCTTGTTATCAAACTCCAGCATAGTACAAACCATCTGTGATCAAAGACCCTATATGGACAAAACACCTGTGGTCAAAGCCGGACACAGCGTTAGTGATCAAATACCCGTTGACAAACCACCTGTAATCAAAGACCCACTGCTGGGAAAACACCTGTGGTCAAACCTCCTATGTTCAAAAGCCCTATGGTCAAAACCCCGTTATGGTCAAAGCCCCGCTGTGGTCAAAACCCCTATGGTCAAAGCCCCTATGGTCAAAGCCTCTCTGTGGTCAAACCACCTATGGTCAAACCCCTTATGGTCAAAGCACCTGTGGTCAAAGGTCCGCGCATCTTATACAGGCACCGGAAAAAAATATTGGTATAGGCAGGTACATAAAAAAAGCCTATCAGTTCTTTACTTTAAAACCAGTTCTTGGAAATAACAAACTGTAAATCGAAAGTGAAAACTGTAGTTTATCAGTCGACCTACATTCTCCAATGACCCAGATGCCGCCATCTTCGATGCAACCTCCACCACCTTATACCCTAACATCGACCTATGACGTATTTATCGACACCGGTCACACACACAAATACACATACACAAATAAACAATCACGTCTTTTACAGCATGATGAATTACAATGTGCATTGTGTAGATTATATAGTGTAGTCTGTGTTGTTGAGCGGAATAATATTGTGTACCTAACGTTATACAAGTCTGAGTGATTTTATTTTTATTAAATGGGAATATTAGATTTGAATTCATATTAAACTTGTTACTTGTTAATATATTATAAAAATAGTATTTAACATTTTTTTCTGCCATTCAAAAATAGGCATACAATCATTAAAGATTTTAAATAACTGCTACACGTTTTAATGTCCTTTAAATTGTTCCTTTGGTATAAATAAAGTTCTCTAAATCATGACATAAATTTGTGTTAGTACATTAACAAATTAGCCTACTGTAATGGTCTAGAGAAATGTTAAACGTATTTTGCGACGTAAACATGTCAGTATTCTAACAGAATGTCAAATCGTTAACCGCTCTCAGGTCGGCATTATATATGTAGGTCAATATGACCTGCTTTATTTTCTACTAAATCATGACGCTTCTTACATTGCTGTAACCAAACTTAAGGTTAGCTGTATGTAAACACGATGACACGAGTGTGTAAACTTATACATTGGTATACTGATTAAAAACTCTTTAATTCACTCGGTAACAACACTATCGCTAAAGACAACTTCTATAGAAGTGTCCGTAAAAACCGTTGAACAAGTTAACTCTGACTGGATAAGTATAGTTCCCTTACAATTTGACAGAGTGGCTAACCCGCAGCCCTCTAGACAAGCAAGTCACCAACTTTTTTGGGAAAATATTTCATATTATCTTACATACACTCTGTTACAGTTTTGAAGTGAGGGGATTCTTAATCATCAAGTAAATACACGACACACAATATTTTAAATTAAATTATATTAAATTATTACTGATTCTAACCCTCTCCATTTCTAAGCAGAAAAGATGCATATGTAAGGTTTAAGGCTTGAATGATGTTAGTTAAAACAACTCAATTATTCATTGTGATTTGTACATGCTTTTATTTATTAACAAATTAATTAGTATTTGACCTACTTTTTCTCAACTCGGACTGTATTATGTACCTATGTAAACCTTTGGTGCTAAAATCTCACTTTCTGTTTATATTGCTAACTCCTCAAAGGCTACATTGCTTTAACTTTGTAGTCATGTGAAACTAACAACATAGGCTACTTTTGCCACTTATGGTGCAAATTTTTACTAGCGAATATTGTTTTTTTTTTACAATCTATAAGTAACATTTAATTTAAAAGTTTAGTGCAAAGATACTTAAGACAATTAATTATAGATTAGAATTTATCGCGTAATTTTGTAATGACAAATAATTTTAGAAAAGGAAAATAAATTGACGTTTCTTTACAGTTAAAAAGCAATATAAAGAAAAATAATAAAGTCAATACCACCTCTAAAAAACAGTGGGTTAAAAGTAATTGCCGTAGTGTAAATATTTTGTCATGTAAATTCCTTGTTGTAATACAACGCGTACAATTGCTAGTTCAAAGAAAGAGTTTATGTTTTACTAAGAAAAATGTTACATGTGAAAAAGAAATCTAGAATGATTAAATAACAAAACAAAGACAAAACGCATATGCCAAAGTAAATTGTTATATAATCATTTTAATTTAATAAATAAAAAGCTATTTTTTATATGCAGTCATTAGATACCGATCAGTTGTGTTGGGCTTTTGTCAGAAAGTAGAACTTAAGTCAGATTTCCCAACCTTCTCCGTATGGTAACATAAACACAGAAGCGTATCTAGGTTTTCGTTGTAGGGGGAGCGAAAAAAGCAAAAAAAGGCGCCGAATTTTTAACACGTTCTATATACGTGTATTATATATATATATATATATATATATATATATATATATATATATATATATATATATATATATATATATCATTACTAAGAAATAAGGAAAAAACCCAATGTAGGCCGACAAAACGAAAATTGTATCAATCTAATATATATATATATATATATATATATATATATATATATATATATATATATATATATATATATATATATATATATATATATATATATATATATATATATATATATATATATATATATATATATAACACTACAACCAAAAACAATGAACGTAACACAATCTGTTTTGTAATTCTTGTAAAAAAAATTTCTTACAAAATAATTCCTGGGAAATATTTAAGACACTCTCTTAATATTAATATGTATATATCTCCACTTTTAATTATAAATGTCTAAACAAATAAATAATTACTTTAGAATATAATGAAATTGTTTGACACTATTCCTTTTTACAAAATGTTTTTGTCTTTAATCAAAATTTAATATATCGTCATCATAAACGCTAAAGTATTACAACATAATGAAAGTTTATGAAATCAGAGTTGGTATAAAATCACGCTTATCGATGTAATAGAAAAATATTCGGAGTAACAGCCTATATTTAACTAACAATTGGTCAATTAGTTCAGATCATATATTTTAATTAGCTACTGCTTCTTTGTGTTTTTTAAAGATCATTTTTTTAACTAAGTGATAGGTATGGCTTAGATCACTGTATTGATCACACACCTTTTTACTCTTAATTGCAAAAACAATATTCACAGTTTTACGTTTAAAAAGCTAATTTTCTGGCGGCATGGTACTTTGGTACATAATTACGCGTTTTTCTACATGTACTTAACAGATCAGTTCGGGGTGGGTTGGGGGGGGTCAACTTCATTCACCACTGTCCGGTCACTTTAGGTCAATTATCCAACCCAGTGTATACCTAGGTATGACAGTAATGTCGCTCTACACAATTGTGGTTGTGAGGTGTGTGGGGGGGGGGGGGGGGCGGTGGGGGGGGGAGATAACCAACTCAGAGTGAACATATCGTCAGTTTTTAGTTGACTGTTCTAAACATACATATATATTACACATATATATATATTACAGAAATAGATTTAAATAAGTAGCAGTGGTATTATGACAATTATTTTTTTACAGAGGGGTCCATGGGGGAGGGGGGTTGTAACTGTTTCATATAATTTGTAATTGTAATCACTATCGCCAAAACTGTAAGAATACTACTACTTCATCGTGATGACGTTGTTGACCTTGTCAAAATTGCCCCACCACTACGCAGTTTGCTCATAAGTAAATTTAAATAGAGGTGCCACATCAGTTGTATTTGTTTTTGTATTGTAAGTTTTTTTTTTAATTAATCACACGATTCAAGCTGTATATATAAAGTAATTATGTGTGAAGTTTTATGTATAACATTTTCTAATTCAATTATTCGTAAGCAAATACATTATACAGTTGCCTTAAACTTAACACCCCTCTTGCAAAGTGGTACTACCGTAGAGGTTTTTAAACATTGCAATGCATAGTAATGGTTATTTTTAGAATGGCAAACTGATACAGCTGTTAATACGTGTTGTAAACGTAGACACTACTAGACTAGTACAATAATGCTTAATTGCTGCATGAAAAGAAATCTTGGGATTTACATAGATGTGCCGACCAAAAATATTTTTTAACAAATATCATTGTTTAAAACTTTGAGTTAAAAAGTTTCCAAAAAGGCGCCACTTTGCTGAAAATGGCCAGAGGGGGAGCGTCCGCTCCCCCTGCGTACGCTACTGCATAAACATTTCCTCAATATTAGGTGTGGCTACATTTAATTATTTTTTTATTTTTTTTAAATTTATTTTTTGTTCCTGTCGTCAAAAAAATCATAATTATTATATACTAGAAAATAAAAAAAAGGTGTGGCTACATGTGCCTGCGAGATAGCTCTTTTCATCAAATTGTAAATATGAGTGTTCGCTGTAACACTACTGCTAAACCTCTCACTCACTCCCTTTGGCAGCACAGAAGACATGTGTATGTACATGTGGAACAAGCATAATGTGTTTGCTTTATAATATTTATTTCACACATGCAGATGTTTCAACGCAAAAATTACATATCTTTTTAGAGAAAAAAATTAGTATTTACTAATATAAGAATTGTTAGTCATTAAGCACAATTAAATTCCAAATCAACAGATTAAAAAGTTGAATAAAATAATTTAGTCTCTTGAACAATATAATAGATACATTTTTTAATAAAACATACAAACATGCAATGCAATTAAACATTTATTTTTCATCACTTCATTTTAGACAGCTTAGAACTGACTTAAATTTTTTTTTAATAATGTGTAATGGTATTTGCTATTATATACTTTCGACTACAAGATTTGGACCATTAAATAGAAAGGATTGCAATACTACAAACTATCAGTAAAATGCTGTTGCATGTTTACGAATCGTAATAACGTTGATTAGTGGGCGTGATAACCACAGAGCACATTTTAGCGGACATGCACACGCTGTTGTATTGTTGTATATGGTCAAGATTTACCGCAGCAAACTTACTTAACTTTGAATATGTTTTATTTTCAATATCGTAACTTTGCATGATACATAATATAATTTAATTTTTAATCAAATCATTAACCAAGCCCTCACAACGGCTTACACTTAATCTTTTTGAAGCTCTTGTAAACTTTCCTGCAAACGCTAAAACTCTTTTCACAGTGTATAAACACATAATATGAAAATGTTTTCATGAATTGTTTATTTGATTGAAACACCTAAACCAATTTACACTTCATTAAGTAAAGACAATATCAAGACAATAAAATGTGTTGGCAATAACCATTTTTCGATAATGTTTTTAAACGAGAATGTTTTAATGGAATTTACAAAATACAGTTGACCGTATGCAGTAAGTTTTAAAAACATAATCACAAGTATTTTCTGCTACAAATTAATCATATTACTATTGCATTTATAATTGGAAACAAATAAATCTTTCTAACAAAAAGAACAAGAAAAATTAAATTCTACTGAAAAAAATAATTTCTCTTTCTTTCACAACAAGACACTTTTTCAAAAATTGTCTTTGTTATTCTTATATGTCGTTGACTAATAATTACAATGTTCTTCAGAAAGAAATAATCATACTGCGTGCAAAGAAACATGTTGCGGTCATTTTTTTCATTTAATTAAATTGTATTTTATATTAGCAACTTTTGAAAATCAATTATTTAAAAATAAAAACGGTTTAAGCATATCTAAAAATAACCAGACCAAAAATATTTGCCGGTGAACCAAACCATAGAGCATAGTCTTTGTTCAGTATACACGTCTGTAAAGGGCGATAACCGTCTCTTTCTTCCATAATGACAGGGTTGTGGTTATTCCTGTGTACTTCTCTCCCATTAGCACAAATAAAGCCACGAACAAAGTCTACATTCTGTAGCCTGTCTTCAACGTCTGGACCGTTATCGTTTTCAAAACCTTTACGACATGCCGTCACAACTTCTCCCCATTCCCTTTCATCCTCTAGAACCAGCCCATTCCCATTGTCCATTTCCGTTTTCTTCAGCTTGAATATGACAACAGCGTGAAGCTCTGGCTTATGGGTACAGCTCCACTCAACCGATTTACGCAAGTTGTTGATCACATAAAAACCTTTGGCGTGAGAAAAATCTAAATTAAGTTTTCCTTTGACTAAATTTATTCCCCGCTCTAAAATGTTTACAGCGCTGAGCAATGAAGTACCGTGAAAAAGAAATAGACTGTCTTTATCTTTTTGTTTCTTCAGGTAACGAGAAATTCTCTCACAAGTTTAATCAATAGCATGGTTGTCTAGACGTACTGGAGATTTCTGGTTCAAAAAAAACTTCAGCTCAAAATTTTGGTTGTTGTTGACACGCTGTACCTGGCCAGATTTCCAAACGTTAAAATCTCCTTCAAACAAACATGTTCTGGGTATTTCTGTAATTAATGGGTTCATAAAACAGAGGTTCTCAAAATAGCGAGACAGCCAATTCAGCGATGAATACATGTTGATAAACTCTACACATAAATACCCTATATAAGTTGTTGCTTTCTCCTCCAATAAGCCAATCCTGAGCATACAATCATAGAGAGAAATAGATCTGACTGTCTCTTCTATAGCCTGTACCGTGTTCTCCAGCCATCGGTTTAAGAAATAAACAAGTGTCTGGTGGTTGATAGACCACATGTCCAGCTCTAGCAGGTAATTCTCAAACAGTTCGTTCAGGCCAAGCATGGAGCAAATTATGTTCGACTCTGATATTTCAAAAAATGTGCTTATTTTTCTTTAATGTTCTTTTTATCAATCTCATGCCAGCAGAGTAAGTAGTTACAAAAAGTTTTAAGTTAGTGTTTTCCTTGTTCAGATAACATACAGAGTTACCATCCTTCTTACATAAAATGTCATTGATTAGGAAATTTACTTTAACTGCCTCCGATGCTAGCTCACGATAAACAAACATGCAGTCTTCTGAAACCATCTGAAATAAACCATTTACTATATTAAAAAAAAACAGGCACACACAAAGAACGGCGGACATATTGAAATATTAACCTCTTCATCAGTTTTCCATCATTCATAAAATATTATATTTTAAGTCCAATACACAACGAATTCATAATCTTCTATCATATTTTGAGGCACTCAGCTAAAAAAATTATTTTAAGTGCAGATCTTAAAACTAATTTCTTACGAATTTCCAAATAGTGGGTCCGTCAAAAACAATAAATTTAATGCCACAAAACTCCCCACATTTTTAGTGTTTTTACCGGATCCAAAATTTAAAAATTCATAAAAAAAAATTAGTTTGAAGATCCACATTTAAAATTTTTAGCAGTGTACCCCAAAACATGGAAGAAGATTATGAATTCATTGTTTATTGTAATTTAAATATAGTATTTTATGAATAGTGGAAATCATAGGAAGAGGTTAATTTTCAAGATGGCCGCCGTTGTCATAGTTACCAAACAAAATGTACCAATTTCTTTTAGTGGAAATGCATATTCGGATGCACCTTAATAAAGCTGTTTAATATTGTTTATAAATAAATAAATATATTTTAGATATGTATAAAATATCAAACTTACCTTAAACATTTCAGACTGTAAATGTTTTTCCAGAAGATTCTTTGTTTTTCAAATGTATTCAGCTAAAATGTAGGCAAGAAATAAGTCCACTTTTGTATCAACTTGATATCCCTGCCCTGCTAATGGTTGGTAATCTTGGTTGAAGAAAATATTTGTTGCATATTTTGCTGAATTGTTTACAAACGGTAAAATAAAGTTAAGAAATCTATATTGAATTGGTTGATTAAATTCCTTTCCCTTTTTTGTAACCCAGCTGTTTTTAGAGCTAAATGTACACCAGTTAACTTATGCTGAAGTTTCCATAAACGCTGGATAGTTTCAAAATATTCACTGTGTCTCTTATTTGATTTGACGATATATAATGCGAATTGTGTTATTTCCTTCAAGATCTGTAAAATGTATTCATTATTACATTATTATTTTAGCTTGCAAATAATAAAATGGCAAAAATTAATAACTGTGAATAAAACGAGAATTTTTATTGTACTAGTACTCTGCTCTTAACCTATTTTCTCTATGAGTTATGTACAGTATAACACGGTACTAGTTCGTATTAGGTGAAACAAACTGAAATTACCACAGTCTAAGTCTTGTAAAACATTATTAGTCAAACAAGTAAAGTCAATAAAACGTAGCCTGAAGAAGTTTCGAATTTTTTGTCTCTTACCGTAAAACGCATTAAATGCACAACTATTATTACAATATATGATTCGATAATGCTTTTTAATAAGTAACTAACTTTTTAAGCAAGTGTTTAATAATTACCTTTTTAAAAAAAATAATAATTATATTACTTACCAGCCATTTAAATTTGAAGAGCAGCATAGAAACCAGAACCGAAATTAGTGTTATAAATGTTATTAGATAGGGGGAATGATCGGTTATTAAATCTGGAAATAAATAGCAATACGTATAAAATGAAATTATATATATATATATATGAACTAAATTATTTATAAATATAATATATAGCAACACCTTTTAGTATAATTTTTTATTTAATTTTCATAAACAATTATTTTTTAAAATCTAAAAATGTTTAATTACCATTCGGTTTTATCGAGTTATCTAGTGATTATCTTTTGAATTTTTAAAGTTGTCTTTAAAATTTCCATTTGGATTTTTTACATTGTCTTTTTTCAGGTTATCGGTTGGACGTTGAACATTAAGAGCATCTTTATCAAAATGAAGACGGTGTCTATTTTTGCTGATGGACATTTTGGAGTGATAAAAATCATTTAATTTTAAGATAAATTCTAATTGTTTGTCAAGCAATATTGATGATATTTCAAAGTGTTCCGCTTCTTTTGCAATATCAAAGGCACTAACGACATCTTCGTCCCTTGCTAAAACATCGGCATTATTATCAAGTAATAGCCGCACAGTGTTTACATGGCCGAAAGAAGTAGCTATCATCAAAGCCGTAATGCCTCTGTTATAAAACCCCTAGCAATGTGCGTGTATTTAATATTCTCTTTACGTTATGCAAAATTGTACAAACAGTGGAAATTATAAAATAGCTCTATGCCGCTATATAAACAAACCCTACTCTAATATTTATAATAAGACACTGCGGTGCACTGAAAAGCACAGCATGGTGCGTAGTTTACTTTTATAGTCCCAAAATCTATAGCGATGACGGACGGACGGAAGGAAGGAAGGAAGGAAGGAAGGAAGGAAGGAAGGAAGGAAGGAAGGAAGGAAGGAAGGAAGGAAGGAAGGAAGGAAGGAAGGAAGGAAGGAAGGAAGGAAGGAAGGACAGACACAGCCCGCTTATATTATAGATATATATATATATATATATATATATATATATATATATATATATATATATATATATATATATATATATAAATATAAAAACTTTAATCTGTAAGGAATATTAATTAAGAGTCTATAATTTCTACGAGGTAAACTCTTGCTGCCATCAGGCAACAATTTCTTTTATATGCTTTTTTATTTCACTCTTTTGTTATGCATGTTGTATGTGGCTAATCAATAACTTAATGTGTGACCTCTTCTCATGCAGCAGTTTTGTTCAAACTTTCCAACTACGTTTGTCTCCAGTGACGGTTCAAGGCTTGTTATTTTTAAAATTATTTTTTAACAGTAAGTTAGTCATCAGAATTGCATATAACATTACTACATTTATAATAAAGGGGAGATAATTAAATTACATACTAACGATTTAACTGTAGGTTGATTTATTGCCTGAGAGTCGACCATGGACTAAGAAGGGGCAAATAATTGTCTAAAATAGTTCGCTATATACTAATTTGGATTTTAAGCGAATGACTAAACTGTGAAAAATAAAACAAGCATAAAAAAGATGTTAATAAACAAGCGTCTTATTTTTTAAAATTTAGTAGCTTTTGGGATCTCTTACATCTTTTAGAGACCAGATCTTTTGCTTAAGGAAGAACGTTTGTTCTTTTTTTTTACTTTCTAGTATGTGAAGTATAGAGGAAGCATTGTAATCGTGCAAAAAAATCGAATTTTATTCTCGACGTTAAACATCTCCCTGCAATTTTTCCGTACATCTCTGTGTGTGTATGTGTGTCTGTGTGTATGTGCGTCTGTGAGCACGATACATTGAGTACCGTTACAGCTAGGTTGATGAAATATCATATATAAATATCATATCAAATTTGAAGTTCTGTATCAACTTTTCTGCTATTTCCGGTAACCGAAAGTGGAACTTAAAATACTTTATAATTTTTAAAAGCCTATCACTTGAGTACTTTTACTGATAGATGAATGAAGTTTTACATGTAAATAAACGATTCAATTCTCTACATTGTATCAAATTTTGAGTAATTTCCATTGAACGGAAAACGTAATTAACGCTATTTTCGATTTCTCAAAATAAAGTACTAATAATATTGAACACTATTATACACATTGTTTGGCGTTCACTTGGTGCGCAATTCTTTTTTCTACGAGATTCTGTTCTACTAGCCGACGGTACCCGTTACACGTGAACCATAAGCCTATATATTTTTAATGTTAAACGTGTTTGAGATGCATATTTTATAAAAGAGTTATTGATCAAAACGCAGTATGATTTACTGTACGTTTAACGATATTATTGACAAAGAAAATACTGAACCAAATATCTAAAATTCCGGCACATTTTAAATAACATAGGCTACCAATTCTTATTGGAAAAATCAAATTGTATACATTATTAGTCAGCACAAAACCATATTAAATGAACACACTGATTAAGAGATTTAAATGACTCCTTTTAAAACCCGGCTGTTCAATGGTATTTCTATTGTTTTTTAAAGTAATTTGTATTTCTTTGGGCCGAGAAAATTGTATACAGTTCATAGCATACGTCCCGATAAGTTGATCTATAGAACTAAATAAATGTTTTATTAAATAGTTCATTTCTTTGCATTCTAAAATTGGAAGATGACAACATTTTCTTTGTGTTCTTTACGTAATTTAAACAAGTGGCATGTGATGTCATTGTTTATTGTGTTCTTTTCACAACAATAAACGCTTTCCCGGTTGTATTATGCCTATATTTTTATTTTCCTTCTTTAAAAAAAAAATTAGTTTATACATTTATAACATCAGCCATATTAATTTCAACAAAAGCCCGTATCTACAATTTTTCCATACTGATCACATCGCCTAAAAAACGTGCAGACAGACAGAGAGACATACACTATTTTCCATGTAAGACTCATTGTAAGATAGAGTCAATCAAAAAGGAAATAATTCAATTCGTTTAATTAAAACAGCGTTAAACGTAGTTATTAATTCTTAATTTCTTCAGCGATTGATACAGGACAAATGATCTTAGGACAAATGATCTCAGACAAAATATCTCACGGACAAATGATCTCAAGACAAATGGTCTTAGGACAAATGATCTCAGGACAAAAGATCTCAAGGACAAATGATCTAACGGACAAAAGATACCAGGACAAAATATATCAGGACAAATGATACCATGGACAATTGATCTCAGACAAAATATCTAACGTCTTCAGATGCCTCAATATGTTTAACCACTATAAACCTCAATTGGGGGGGGGGGGTTGTCCAGGAGGTTTATATCGCGGGGGGTTTTTGTCCAGGGGGGCTTATGTCGCGGGTGGTTATGTCCAGGGGGTTTATGACTGGGAGCCATTCGCACGGGGGGGGGGGGGGGGGAGAGAGAGAGATAGCGAGAGAGAGAAGTACGCACATGGGCTTTTATATATTAGGATTTTAAAAAGTTTAAGCAATTCAAAATGGATTTTAAAACATGTCTATATTCCGAGTTGCATTCTTGTTTTTTTTTTTTTTTAGACAGCAGACTGACGAGGAAGTGAGTGTAATAAGAGCTTGTATATTCAATATATATGAGACTATATGCATTCCCCGTGGTGTTGTGTAAGAATATTCGAGAAAGTTTAGGAGAGATCACTCCCGATTTATTTTCATTGTATTTAAAAGGTTATTATTATTGTGGTTTTATGTTAGTTTTATTACAACTCAAATCAAATGACACGGATCACCGGCTCAGGAGTTGTGCTCCCATTAGCCAGGCCGGCCTCCACGCACCGTACTCCGACTAACTGGCTTTTTGCGAGTTGTGGGCAGCTCGAAGATGTCGGGCTAAACACTGCGCTTCGGTCGCTTCCCTTCCGTGGGTTCCCACCGGGCTTGCCTTCCCCATCACCCGATGCAGGACGTCGTCCCACCATCGTGGTATCCAGCTAGATCGTGGATGGCATTATTACAACTAAACGGTTAGACGCCATTTTTTTTTAAAATTTATTTTATAAGAGCACTAGAAAAAGTACTCACTAAATTCGGTGGTATGAAGAGTCACCGATTAAGACAATTTTTTTTATTATTTGTTACAATATTTCCAATATTTAGTTTATTTGTTTATTTTTTTTTAAGATTCCTGTTTTAAATCGCTACCATGACAATTCATTTTTTATTCTTATCCGACTAAAATCAGTTGCTACCAATCACTATAATAGATACACCTTTGCTAACAATAAAGCCATATCAGAATCTTTCAACTGTGTTTTAAGGTTTGTTTATCGATTTAGAATTACATCCATTATTCGTTACATATTAATATAAAATATTGCAACATTCACGCACATGTTGGTATGTAATAAGCTTGAAAGTAAGTTTGTGTTAAATTATTCTGTTATTGTTAGTGTTCCTGTTAGTTAATAGAGATAACTCAGCATGGTATACTATTTTTACGGAACTACAGCCCAACACGAATTACAAATGGATTACAAGCCTTGAGATCAGTTGATAAGAGTGGCAGGAGACAGTTAATCAGGCCCCATGTTCTGCAAGGAGCGAAAAGTTAAACAAATCTAAATTGATACCATAAATGACTTAGAGTTGGTTTAATTTTTTAATTTTAATTTTATTTTTAGAAACAGTTTGAAACGAAATCGTTAAAAGATAATGACAATCGCGTTTTTTGTACATGGACACATTCTTATAATTATAAGCAGTGCTGTATTTGTAACAATAACTTTGTCGGAAGCATTGAAAGGAAGCGTAAACTCTTAAGTAACAAAATAATGACAAAATGATTTGGAAAACAGAAAAGTGAGTATTTTATTTATGATGTGCAAATAGAAACAAAATTTCTTTGGAAGAACTAAAAAATATTTGTAATATTACCTTATATATATATATATATATACATATATATATATATATATATATATATATATATATATATATATATATATATATATATATATATATATATATATATATATAGGCCTATATGTTAAATGCATGTTTACAAGTATACATATTACACGTTTTGATAAATGGATGCACTCACATAATTTCCTCGCTTTTGTCCGTTTTGTATTTTGATTTATTCAAAGTATACTTCAAGACAATTTTTAGACATATTTTACCTTCTCATATTAGTAATCTTCAATTGATAATTAATGCACATGATACAAAATTTTGTTAACTCTATTGATATCTTATTTGTTATTTAAATTCTAACACATATCAAATTGAACAAAGATTGTATCATTCATATCAGAAAATGTGCACTGCAACATACATTATATTTTAATTGTAATATTAATTACTTGAAATAAGTTAAATTTTGAAGTAATGTCAACAATACCATGAGCTGCTACAGTTGGCGTCACGCTCCTTAGTCACGCCACTGTGGGTGTAATTAGTTGAGTAAGGTTTCAAGCCTATAACATATACGGGGGCTCCAACACAACCGTTACATGAAGGGTTGGTATAGTACAGTCGGGAGCTGAACTTCTTTTGTTGTTTCTGTCTGTCTGCCAACATCCCCAGCGTTAAATGTTTTGAAGCACCATGAGGATGTGAAATCATTAAAACAGTTTTATTCACAGTTTCATCAGTATTGTATTTCTTATACATTTTCTTGCATAGACGGCTGTAATTTCGAAGCTTAAATTTTAACGTGTACGCCAGTTGAATATCGTGAGAGTAACAGACCATTACACATCTGTCTCGCTTCTTTGATGTGATGGACGTTTTTAGTCCTATAAGTTCTTTGATATTGTGAGAACCATCGTGATTAACAAAGCAGGTTGTATGTCGAGCTTCAGAATCACCAGACACCAGCTGTGTTGATGTAATGATGTAAAAAATTGCCCACGATGTTGAAGGCGCTGCTGTTTCACAACATGCCGGACATGGGCATTTGTCGTCATCAACGTCATTGTAGATATCGACAGAATTGACGAACCCAGTCCCATATTTATCTGTATCGAATAAGACTTGTACTTTGACAGTCAAGGCTGCTAAATTTTTAACAAGTTTTAGAAGTTGAGTATCTTGTGCGGGCAGTTGATTAAGTGTTAACCTTTGAACTTGAATAAAATCTCTGTGATCTGGATTCTTATTGCATAAATTAAATCGCTGTAACAATTTGCAGTGTACGTGTTGGTTCTGTTTAATATCGTTTGAAGCATCTAAAAAAAAAAGATTGAAGACGTGGCTGTAAAATATACCTTGTTATGTTCAGAAATCGAGTTAGCATGTCTTTAGATCTTGGCATAGAAATAAATATTGTGGTTAGAGTAAGCTTAACCATCTTACTTTCCCCAAACGTGAGTCAGGTACCCATCAGAGCTGGATAGACTCAGGGACGTTGACCTAGCAGTCGAGTGCTCTCTTCCACTCGACCACGCCGTCCACACATTTAAAAATGCTTATATGAAAATATCAATATATTTATTTAAGACAACTGAAATGTTTATATATATATATATATATATATATATATATATATATATATATATATATATATATATATATATATATATATATATATATATATATATATATATATATATATATATATATATATATATATATATATATGCGTGTGTGTATGTGTTATAAAGCCTTTAAAATAACATAAACCATTCTATTATACATACATTTTCAATTTGATAAACACTCTAAATTTACATACTAATATTTGAATTTCAAATTTACAAAAAAAAACAGTACCTAATTCTCCGTCAGAATCGTTGCATTCTTGATTGCACTGAGAGAATTCTGTTTAAAATAAAATTAAAGGAAGTAGATTAGCATCATTAAACAATAGTCTACAGTAAAAAAAAAACACATTTTCTGATTGAGAATTATAAAAATATGTAATAGAAACCATCATAGTACACAAAAACCAAAACACTACTCAGAGAAATAATAGTCTACTATTAAATACTCTGAATAAGTTTATAGATCTAATTAAGTAAGCCAAGCAAAGATTTAATTGTGCATTAGAAAGCTTTATATTAAACATGCTGTCAAATTATGTATTTACAAATTAGATCGGTTTTTGTGGCACTATGTTGCTGTTCACTATAAATGTAACTTACTACATGCTGATAACTAATCGATTCCATTACATTTAGTATCCGCCTATAGATACATTTTTAAAATGTGTACGTCAGGGACCAACATTTTTAATGCCCCACATTTTCTTTTATGATCGATAATTAAATCTTTTCCCCTAATTCTTATTTTTATTTATAGTTATTTCAATAGTAGTGTATGATTTTTTTTCTATTTTTAGTGCATTATTGCATTAAAGCTTGTTATTAAAACGTTTTTTTTTTCAGTAATTTAAATATTTTAAATTCACAATAGAGTTGTTTGATTAAAAACAACTGCGCACCTAATGAACATGATGACGCGTGTCTAATAGTGCGGAATATTTAAATTGGACAGCCCACTAATTTGGACAAAATTTTAGTTTATTCATAAATAAATTAATCGGCAACCAACAAAGTCAAATTAAATTCATGTTGCATTGTCTTCATGTCTTGACCCAAGTACCAACTACGAACCGTATCTGTCAGTTAGAAGTGCCCGTAATTTTGCTCGGGCGTTTTGATCTAGACAGACTTACGACAGACAGAGGAATTGAGTTAAATAAAAGCTTGTAAAAAGGTTTTCATAAAAAACGTTTTTAATAACAAGCAGTTATGTAATAATGCACTAAAAATAAAAACAAATTATACACTACTACAATTATACAAATAACCATAAATGCAAGCGTGGATCGCTTTAGTAACTATTGGATACCTTTAATAATATTTAGAAAGAGACCCACGCTTTTCTTTATAGAAATGTAAATAGTAATGTATAATTTATTTTCTACTTTTTAGTGCTTTATTACATAACAGCTTCTTATTAAAACGTTTTTAATAAAACAGTTTTGGTACTTTACATGTTTTATTTACACTACTGTGGCATGAATAAAGACCATTGCGCACCTATTGAACGTGATGTCGCGTGTCTAATAGCGCGGAATAATTTGATGAGTCAGCCTTCTAATTTGGACACAATTTTAATTGATTCTTAAAAAATTAATTAGCAACCAATTATGTCATATTCAATGTCATGTTGCATTGTCTTCATTTCTTGACCCACGTACCATCTACGAACCGTATATGTCAGTTAGAAGTGCCTGCATTTTTGCTCGGGCGTTTGATCCAAACAGAAAGACTGACGACAGACTGACGACAGACTGACGACAGAGGAAGTGAGTTAAATAAAAGCTTGTAAAATTCAAACTTCATGCTGTGGTTTTTAATGCATATAGCATGCATACTTTTCTTGCAAGTTAGTTGTTCTTTTATTTAAAAAATAGTGTTCATTTTATAAAGTCCAACGAGTATTGCAAAATTAAAAAGGATTGCAAAATAAAAAAACCGTAAAGTAAGTCACCCACCATGGAACATGATGATAATATATTTTATGAAACGGTTAAAATATTTTTTTATAAAATAAAAAAGCAACAAAATGAGCATATTACATTATTTAGTATGAAATCTAGTAAATTACGGTAACTTTACATCAAATTCACATACCTAAAATAAAGTCATGATTCAACAGTTCTTCAGCGGTAGGACGAATATTTGGATCGACTTGAAATGTTTGAGTCAAAAAATCTTTGAGTGAACCAGACGTAGATCCTAACAGCTCTGATGGAACTTGTGTTAACGTAGATATTTTAAATAACACGTTTGCTGAACTACTTTTATGGAATGGTTTGTGTCCTGTAACCATCTCAACAACTGTAGCGCCAAGACTCCTTAAAAAATAAAATGTACAGAAAAGTAGTGTAATTATACGAAAGCGTAATTATAGAAAGCAAGTTTGTATGCTGTCAACGATAGTAAACAGTACAACTGTACCGTTTTATGCTATAATAATAGCAGAAATAGTATAGTTCAAGCTGTTAAGGGTCAGAGAAATGTTATGCTGGAAATATTTAGTACAAGTGTATATTTCCAACCGCTCAGTACGCTGATACATGGGCAAAATAAAATACTTTTATGATAATTCATATGTATAGTCTACTGCCACGTGAGCTCAGCTAAGAGCAGTACAATTATTAGTAAAGTAGAGTAATGTCTTAAAATGCAGGATGAAGTAAGTCACGGGTAGTACGAGCTTTTAAGGTAAAGATTATAATTGTAATAGACAGCAGCGCTTAGTAATTTAAATCAACATGTGGCATTCTTTGTAAAATCTTCAGGCCCCATGATTAAGCTACAGCTCAATGCTTTATAATGATAATGTTTTTAACCAGGTCCGATGAACATTTGACTTTGAAAAGATTTCACGGTCGGCAAATGATATTACAAACAGTTCTGTTAACTACGTGACTATTTGATGTGCGGAATTTACGGACTACAGTAAGATCAGTTTAACGACAACAATACAAGAAAAAATTATCATACATTTTCTGAGTTACAAATAAAATACTTAAAAAAAACTTTTTAAAAAACCACGTTTTTCTTGTGGACTAAAAAGTAGAAAATAAATTTTTCTTTTGTGCTTCCTCGAGCTGTGCAGATTCTTGTGATGACTGACAAAAAAGGTGGGTACGTTCACCATCAAATTTCCCGACCCATCTGCCCGACCCACGTTTTTTGTCAGTCATCACAAGAATCTGCACAGCTCGAGGAAGCACAAAAGAAAAATTTATTTTCTACTTTTTAGTCCACAAGAAAAACGTGGTTTTTTAAAAAGTTTTTTTTAAGTATTTTATTTTCTCCTTTTTAGTCCGTTGCTACACATGAAAAACGTGGTTTTTAAAAAAAGTATTTTATATAGTTTATTTTCTACTTTATCTAATGACTTGATAAAGTATGACTTGACTAAGTGTTTATAAATACACGGACTAAAAATCTTGAGCGACCAGGATTCGAACCTGGGTTGTCGCGGCCACAACGCGAAGTACTAACCACTATACGATCACGGCCAGCGCGCTCACATCGATTGGGGCCGAAGTAACTGTGTCAATAGGCCTCCAGTCTTGTCGGTATCTTTAGAAATCATGTCCTCAATTTTATGGTCCTTGGGGCGTAATTAAATTAAGCTAATTACGGTCTCTAATTGCTAGTTTTTATGATTGCATCTGAAATTGTTAGGCGAAAGTAGCCTGCATGCCAAATTTCAGATCTGTAGAGCAATCAGAAGTGGGCTAATTTTCGATGTCAATTTTAACAACAAACAAATCCACAAACGCGAAGCTGAGTTAAGAAAAACGTGTTAAAAATAAATAAAATGTCACAAAAGTGAGAATCGTTCAGGTATCCGAAGGTCTACGATTGTTCACGTGGAGCAGCCACCACAAGTTACAGGACTATGTCGGTAGAAAAACACAGTAGTAAAACAAGTGAAAGATGGTGAGACCGAGCAGGTCCTTTTATCGCCTTCCCAGCGGACCAAGCACCTTTAAGACTCGGAAATTTGAAATATCGTTACTCTAACCCGGCTGGACGGACTAGCGGAGTCCAGTGGCAGGTTTAGAGGTCGCTGCAGCGTGCCATGGAGGGAAGCAGACTGGGATCAAAGAGTGAGTATGTGCGCAGGTAGTAGTGGCATTTGCAACATAATTATTATAAAACGTGTCCCGTTAAATAGTCAATTTCAATTAGCAATGTATTTTATGTACGACCGAAATTTAAAAAATGCAATCAATTGTTAAAAACTCAAATTACCATACATCAACCTTGGAGTCAAAAGGCAATGAATTTATTATCTCAGGAGCCATCCAATGTGGAGTTCCATTTTCAATATTTGTTATTTGTAAGCCCGTTTGTGAGACCCCGAAGTCAGCAATTCTTATTTTGGAGTAATTTTCCATTAAAATATTATCAGCTAGTAAAAAAGAACATAAAAAATTATAATGAATGTAATAAATTTCTTACGTTTTCTGTTGTTGTTTCTTTGCTAAATATTATATTTAAATATGAGTCTTAATTAATAGTCTGTTCTCTTATTTTCCTTTAAATTGTAATAATTCAAAATTGATTGTTGAGTTTGCTGAGTTAAAACATTAAACTATACGAGGAATTAAGATTCACATATCATATCATTGAAAGATACACTAAAATAATTTTATTTTTCTGCTATATGTTTGGAACAGCGTATAATATTTTTAATTTTTAATTGTTTCAAATGTCTTAAATTTAAGACACACAAATGTAACCTTTTATATCCATATGAACTATAGAACGTTCATGAATGTATTGAAGTCCATCTAGTATCTGACAAATGTACAAAGAGATCTGTTTCAAACTGAGGACTGGTTCTAAATTGTTTTCTTCCTTTGGGTCACATTTCTGTAAGATTAAATCTTTTAAAGTGCCCTAAATATAAAAAAGCTTTAGTTAAGCATGTGTCTATTTTTCTAGTAAATATGTATCGACATTTTGACAAAATCAAATTTTAAATTCCCGTACAACAAATCTAAAAATAATTTCCTCAATATAAAATACGTCAACTAACCAAATACATGAAATCCATCATAATTAAAGGTTCAGCACCGTGGTTACAAATCCCGTAAAAGAGAACTATGTTGCTATGTAACAAACGTCCGAGAGTTGCGATTTCGTTCATAAAAGCAACTTTTTCCTGAGAAAAACACACACACATATATATATATATATATATATATATATATATATATATATATATATATATATATATATATATATATATATATATATATATATATATATATATATGTGTGTGTGTGTGTGTGTGTGTGTAAGTGCCTGTGTCATTGTACGTGTGTTCGTGTGTATTTGGTTATATGTGTGTGTCTGTGTACACATGTGTAAGTTTACCACTATTTTGCTCTTCTCATAACACCTGAGAGCTTTTATAGCAAAACATAGTTGATTAGATGTTTGTGTCTTTTCCATTTTGTAAACAACACCGTTGCCGCCTTGTTTAACAAATGCCAACGAAGCGAGCTTTATATGATTTATGGTTGATGCTACGTTAGTTATGTTGTCCGTAGTAAACACCTAAACGAAACAGAATAGTTTATTATGATTTTAGTAAGTTACAATAAATTACAAATTATTGTTGACGCTTCTAAATTGATAATTTAATGTTTCTTATAGTTGGATAGGTTTACATTTACAATCTGCAAATATTAATTATTATGAGTTACAACGGTTTGAATTTACTAATGTGCTTTGTCAAACGTCACTTATAAATATACGACACGTAGCCACTGATAAAAAGAACACTGACACGCTTACCTACTGCTAATAATTTGAAAACAATTCATTATCTAAACCAATATATTCATGGTATTGTTTACAGTATTAATTATATGTATAATTATATTTTTTACTAACCTGTGGTAACTCTTCTGTTTTAATATTTATAGTGATCTCTATATCGGAAAAACAATCAGGTGTACATGTTATTGAAAGATCGGGCGAGGAATCTGCTACCCTATGAAAAAATATACGTCCAGAAACGCTGTGAAAAGTGAATATTGTTTAAAAATTCAATTAAAATTAATTAAACATTTGTAGAATTTTTATTCAAAACATTAATGTAATATATATATATATATATGGTTTATAACCTTACATTTTCAGTACAATTACAGTTGAACAGGTGTTGCAACTCACGTTTTTAAATAAGTACATATTATTGGGTTCGAAATGAAGCAAAACAGATAACCATATAAAAATTTCAGACATTTTCGCAATAGGGATCAAACTATTTTCTGAGATCATAATAAACTGTTTTCACTTTTTTTTAATACTGTTCAAAATCTGTTTATATATTATTTCGCAACATGAACATTAATTAAAACGTACTTTTTTAGAAATGCATGTTTGGTTAACAAATCAGTGGCTGAAGGTCTTAAGCTGGGCTGAGAATGGAACGTATTTTGCAGGAAGTTTCTGATGGCTGGGGAAGATTGTTCTGGAAGGCTGAAGATTGGAGGCTTGTCTGAGGCCAGTTGAAATGTTATTTGTTGCTCTTCCAAGTCTATAAATGGTGGGTTGCCAGTGACCATCTGGACAACAGTGCAGCCAACACTCCTGGGGGTGGGGACAGTAAGAGTTTTATACCAACTAGTAGCAAATTAAGTTTAACATAGAAATAACTTGTAAATGCAACCACATGCAAGAGATATACATGTAGTAATAATTTTTTTTAAAATCTGTTACATTAATATAAATTAAAACAATATTTTTATTGCAATTGCACAAAATTAATAAATAATTTTCACGAGGTAATCACTTTATTTTCAACAGAAATTATAATTTCAATAAGAGACAAACACAAGCTCATTCTGATTTTATTTAAACACTATTTTTTAAACTTTCAATAAAACAATAACATAAATTATATATCGTTACTCAAATTGAAAATACTATACTATAAAAAAGCAATTACTCTTCATGACGAGATACAGATAGTATATTACTTAATCCCGTTCTTTTAAACGCAATGCTAAAAATATGTTACAAAAAAGTATGCTTTGACATTTTAAAAAAAAATTGTAATTCGAATTACAAGTTACAATGTTTGTTTCAGAGTTGACTTAAAAATCCACTTACCATATATCCACTTTTTCATCATAAGTACTGCCATGGTCATCCATAATTGCGGCAACCATTTCAGGCGCCATCCAGTTGATGGATCCAGGTGAGATCAAATCAGATTCCTGCTTCAGTAAAATTTTGACATTCCAGTCATTACGGAGATTTTTGGACACACCAAACCCTCCAAGTTTGACATTCTCCTCAGATTCAAGGAAGATATGTTTACCTAAAGAGTTCAACATAAAATAAGATAAAACTCAAGACAGTGTAAAAATATTCATTATCATTTGTCAAACTATTAACTCTAGATATTACAGCATGGTTGAATGTTTGAATGCTCATTTTCTAACCCAGAAGTCTAGATTACAGATCCCGGGCTTGATTCAGTACAGTATACATGAGGCCACCCACCTCTAATGACGACCTGAATCAAGTCAGGGAAAATAAAACTGGCTGGCCACAGTGCTGACCACACAATCTCTTAATTAGCTGAGCTCAAGGAACAGATAAACATCACTTGATCTACCCCATTGTTAGACAGGTCTGATAGGGAAACATTTATATCATTGTATAAATTGTAGCGAGCTATAAATATGACCATGACTCTTGTATTAAAGATGAAGATCTATTATATTACTTGAATGTAAACCAAGAGAAGAAAAAAAAGAATACAGTAACATAACAGAACATTTTTTATAAAAAAACACAAACCTTCTTTCATTATGACCTAAAAACTAATTAATCAAATAACCGTATGTTTTAACATTTTAACTTTATCTATTTATTTATTGTTTTGAGTATAATTTAGGATGTAAACTATTTATTTTCCAGTGCGTGTATATATATATATATATACACGCAAACGCTGGTCTAACATAATCTCAATTGAAAAATTAATTGGAGAGTATGGAATCAGTTTCCAAGTTAATTGAAAAAAGAAGATGGCAATTGGTGCGGCACATCATAAGAATGAATCCAGAAGACATCACAAGAATTGTTATAAAATCATGATTTTAAATTTGTGTGTTTGAGTTTAAGGAAGGTTCATATTTCATGCCAAATATCCTGCACGAAAAAAAATGAGGCATAATTACTAGACAGAAGATAACAGAAGAAAAAGATTATGTATATGTTATTTGCTTATGATTCATTAAGTGTTTAATGAAATAAATGAGAAAATAATGAGAAAAACCCTGGTAAAAATATTATCTAAAAAAAACAATTAACTACCAGAGATATCCCTGTGAATGACATTGTTGGCATGGAGATATTGGACACCTTCCAGGATGTCTTTAGTAAACTTCTGGGCCTGTTTTTCCTTCAATGGTCCTTTGGTTTTGATGTAGTTCTCAAGAGACCCCTAAAATACATTATTAAATTATTTAACTAACTCAAGAACATAATAATATGATTGTTTTATTCCTCTACACAAAACGGTATAATTTTTTTTTTTTATTTAGCTACCTCAAAATAATTTTTATAAGATGACTTTATCATAGTTACTTCAGTGTGGTAAGAATTGTTCTTTCCCAATGTACTGCCTATCTTTTTTTGCTTAAATATCCAAACAATTCAATAATTATTTGCCCATTAATAAGGAAATAATTGAATCAATGACAATTTTGGGGAATTCAAGAAGATTTAATTGTCTTGTACTTAATTAATTTGTTACATTGCAGCTGTTATAGTATGTGTTAATGCATTTCTCATATGCCTAAAGGTTTATAATGCATCAGTCTTGTAAAGAAGAGACTTTCACATCACCCACTTATAGAATTAACAACACACTGTCATGTTTTGGTAGATTTAATGTTAACAGAAATATTAAAACTACTTCTGTTTTCATGTATTATCTATAATATAAGCTGAGATGGCAAGTTCCCTTGGTGCGACCTTATGTTCTTCTGTCTTCGGTATTGCCACTGTGTCTTCACTTTTAGAGCTGGAGAATGTGGTCATGCGTGGGGAGTGATCTCCCTGGGCGTGGATGCTCGGGAAAACATGTTCAACATGCATGGGAAGGATGAAGGCTCTCCTTGGCGCAAATGGCAGGGGAAGCATGTTGCTCAACAGCGATTTAAATTACACCATGGAGAAGGGTGAAAGGGAAATTTGCCGGACAGCGTTGCATAATTTCTAATTGCAGTAGCGAAGCATGGGTTTAATCTAGTCAAATATAAAACTAAACTCAATAAATTAACTAACATGTTACGACAATTAGAACTATCACTGCAGATTTATGTTAAAACATTTCTACCATTTTCATATATTTCATGAAAACTGACAGTGTGATTCCTGACTCGCAGAAACCGTAAAATGTGACGATCTTTTCATGTTTGAGTTTGGTCATCACATCTGTCTCATTTCTGAATAGTTTCTGCAACACAATAAAACATATTAATTAATTATCAAACCTAAATCTAATTCATTAAATTTACTTGCAAATAATTAAATACATAGCAAAAATACAGTATCATAGATAGCCCTTAGTAAACACATATTGTTATAGAATGTCTACAATTAGGTTTCCCTTCATCAAACAAAAGCTCTATTGTAACATGTAAATGTGGGGTGGCGTGGCGTAGCAGTAGAGCGTTAGACTGCTAACCCGAAAGTCTCGAGTTTGAATCCAGGTTCAAGTCAGTAAAACATCCCTGAGTCCACCCAGCTATGATAGGTACGTCATCCACCTTAGGGAAAGTTCAGGTGGCTGGGCATACGGCAGACCACACTATCCCTTCATAGAGGTCAAACAAACAGGTGAACTATAGTGTCCTTGCCTCATGGACCGTCAGTTTATAAGTGGAAACTATGTAACATTGTTGTAGTACGTTTATAAAATATTATGTTTTTCATAATTTTAAACTATAAATGCACATCTTTAGGTCTTCACATTTGTATTCTGTAAAATTGAGATAAAAATATCAGATAGGAGTTTCACAATAAAATTTGAGTCACTGACGCTAGACATTACCAATAGCAAATCTTTAGATGTGATGGTTGTAATCATCTCTTTAACAACAAAAGATTCATCGTCTGGATTGTCCTCATCTTGTACAATATAAACATCACCCTGTGACCCAGTACTGACAAGTCTGCCTTTTGTCCACTTTTTGGGAAAATCCTCAGATAGGTTACTCACTGTAGGGAATTTAAAAAAAAATTAATGGAACGTAAAACTATCATAAGTATGGTGTGACGGTAAAACCATCTCGTGCAAGCACCTCTCCCGTCAGGGGCTATTATAATTTCCTTTCTCCACCCCCCTCCCCCCAATTGGCTACATGACAGGATGTGTGTGCAGGAAGTGCGACACGAGAACCCGTGAACGATGTTACAGGGTCGAGACTCGGAGCTCCACACAGATCGCCTCCTACCTGGTTAACGACCCCAGCGGTGTATGAAATGTACCAGTAGTATCATCGTATAAAGATTGATGACATCTTTCTATGTACTCTTCATGGAGAAACCTACGTGTTAAAGCGGAGACTTTGAAAACCAGACTGGATATCGGATTCAGCAATAAGTATATCATTGTTTATACATTGACATTTGTTCCATGTATGCTTCATGGCGACACTAACATGTTAAAGCGGAGACTTTAGCGAACCAGCCTACACCTACATGCTAGAGTGGAGACGTTAAGAAACCAGATACAGGAGACTTGCTTTTTGAAGTTGAGACGTGGTGTGCTGAAGCGGCTTGTGTCGGAACCACTGTGTCGGGACCACTCAAGCCCTGTGTCGGGACCACTCAAACCCTGTGTCGGGACCACTCAAACCCTGTGTCGGGACCCTGTGTCGGGACCACTCAAACCCTTTGTCGGGACCACTCATGGCTGTGTCGGGACCACTCAAGCCCTGTGTCGGGACCCTGTGTCAGGATCACTCAAACCCTGTGTCGGGACCACTCAAACCCTGTGTCGGGACCACTCAAACCCTGTGTCGGGACCACTCAAGCCCTGCGAAGAGACTGCTGCGTACAATCTCTGTTTGTTAATCAGACAATGTGTTATTCTAGTTGATAATAAATTTTGACGTTGTACCCGTAGGAATTATTAAGTTTTTTTTTCTTTTCGGTATTATCTACCGTTAACATATGGTACACTTTTAACACCAGTGTGCCCATCCGGTAAGTGAAGTTGAATATTTTCAGTTTATGTTACAATTAGTGGTGCCAGTATGCTTCAACACAAGGTTAACTTTTCTCGACCTGTCTAAGACTCCGCTAAATGGACACCAGCGAGTTGACGAGATTCCTTCTATAGTGTTGTTGACATGGAATAAAAACGTGCTTTTTAGATTTAGACTGTAAAAAAATAAAAAATAAAAACTTAAGCCTAAAATTTATTTAGAAATTTTATATTTTTAGAATAAATGCTATGAAAGTTGCAAATCCAGAGAACTTGAAAATAATTTGTTGAGTTTAAGGCTACATTTCTATTTATTTTCATCAAGCCTAAGTTATTACCGAATGTTTCACTTTCGTAAGGCAAATATTGATTGGCTGTACAGTAACTTAGTGATCGATAACTATTTGTTTACACAACTTTACAGATCAAGTTTTTTAATTAACAATGCAAATTTAAACCCCTGACCTAGATTTTCTATTTTTAGCTTACAATGTGTACAATAAAATTTATGGCGGCCTATCGAATAGCAGGATGTCATGTTTATGTCGCCATAACACGTGAAAACCAATCTTTAGTAAAGTCCGAAAAAAACCAGACAGACAAGATTTTATAACCATATTAATTGTAACTACGCCGTGCATGATTTTTTTATTAATTTATGGACCTCTCAAAAACCTTTGAGACTTTTCTCGCTGGCGTCCATTGACCCATTGGTTTCCTAAACATTGTGCCATTGAGCGAACCTGGAGCTTTTTAGTTATGAAGCCACAGTGTCTACCTGTCTATAGGTTGACCACACTATCCCAAAATTATTTTTTTTCTTAAATCAAAAACTAATATTTTACTATTGCCACTTATCCCACAGGTAAACTCTTTATTTTGCCCATTAAACAGTCAAGTTCAAAGGTGTAACTCACATACATATGACACGGATAATTAGGTTACCAAATGATCGAAAAAAATATGGCGCTGGATGGGGCACGTCCTAAGAATTAATTCCAATAACATAGCAGGATGGCGCTAAACTGGACTCCTCAAGGAAAAGAAAGTGGGGAAGGCCAACGGGTACGTGAAGGCGCAAGGCGTGAAAGAAACTGGCAAAGGCAATTGTCCAAGGGGATCGTCTCGAAAATTGCGAAAGATAAAAGTAGAGGGAGCTGTCTGTATGGCTCCATGTGTCATTCGATGAGTGCGGTGTTCACAATATATGATTTTTTAAAATTTTTCCAGTTAAATTAATATTTTTTTTCAAGACATTAACTACAGAAAACATGAAAACTTTTAAGTAAAAAGCCAAATTTAAAAAAATGATTGATTACCTGCTATAAATGTGTCTTTTAACAGTTCCTCAGATGTCGGACGTTCCTTGGGATCTAGTTTAAATATACGATCGAGAAAGTTTCTTAAAGCTTCTGAGGAATTTTCTGGAAGTTTGTACTGAGGGTGATCACCACGACCTATTTTAATCAGTGCCTGAAAGGGGGTTAACTCTGGGAATGGCGGCGACTTGGTGGCCATCTCTACAACTGTGCAAGCAATGCTCCTGGTGATTTCAAACAAAACGAAATGTATGAATGAAAAACGCTTGTAGATTTGATAAATAATAATTTCAATCGAATAAATTAATAGTAGTAAATTAATGATGTTTTCGGTAAAAAACGTGGGCCTACACCTCCGTTTTTCGCAACCCCCAACACTCTACTTGCGCATTACTTCCTTACCTTTGTTAGTTGCATGCCAAGGCTGCTGCAGTGATCTCTAACCCGGCCTTTATTCTGTCTAGTCGGTTTTGATCTACAATTTGAACAATCCCAGAAACGAAAAAGTCCATGGAAAATATCCACCGTCATAAAAGGGCAGATAACCAATAATTCTGCCTTTTACTCTGACCATTGACTTGCTCAGCGCAATGCACCCCAACCCCATTATGGGTATAGGTGCGCCTAAGACACACTCTGTCACGTGCAGTAAATTCTTCTTAACAGAATGCATTTAAAGATAACACCCTTTTATTTCCATCTACTTTTTATTGTTAACATCTGCTGTATTGTTGCAATTATTCACGCAGCAAGTAGTTCTATATCTCCCTCAAACTGAGTTTTGTTAAATGATTATCTTCTACTAATATATCATAACAGATTATTAAATAATACACATTATGTAATGTTTTTATCTTAGCGATAGTAGGCCATGTATTCTATTACATCGTAGTATGTTGGGACGTATCCTACCCTGTGGCAACTACAAGGCTAAGGTAGTGGGTACGCGCTGGAGCTCTGAGCTATTACTAAGTTTTGAGTATGTATAGCCCTAAAAATCTTTAACTGCGGTATCAATTACTGTGTGCAACACCTGTTTATAAACGTTTATATGTTATGTCATAAAACAATCAACACATTAACCTCTAATGGGTAACTAATGTTTCTATTTTACCATTAGTCTCACCATTATATTGTTCTGTTACACTTAAGTGTAGGCTACAATAGAAACGTGTCTACGATCCTATCGGTTGAATTACATTATTTTAATGATTGTTAACTAAAATATTGTGATGTAAGGAACTGTCCTGTCAAAGCTAGTCAAATAAACCATATTGCATGCTCAAAACTAAGGCAGCGGGCCTATACTAATTTGCTCATTGAATATGCCTATAGATCTATAAAGTCAAACTACGAATTAAATAAAGTATAAATATTTTTTACTTTTGAAAATTATTGATTTTCGGCTAATATTTGTAACATTGAGCCACATTATGCATACTATTTAAACGTATAATAGAAATATCAGCACAAGGTACCAGATATCAGCTTTGACATCATGGCAGATTTCTCCAACAGCACAAATCACTTCTGGTGCCATCCACTTGTACGAGCCCATATTGGAGCGAGCGCTGGTGCTTTCGTGCAAGATTTTTGATAAACCAAAGTCAGACAAGCGGACATTATTCTCATCCTCCAGAAGCACATTTTTACCTGTAATAAAGAGTGCATAGCATCATTCTAACAATGGGCTTTTTCAGTCAATAAATGTTGTTACATAGTCAACTTAGAGTTGCATTGTTGTTCATGTGTGCAGTCTCTGACAGTGTATCGTTTCCCGACCCGTATTCAGGACGAAATCATATCCGCATGTAAATGAGCATCGAGATTTAGTTTAAATAGGTTTTCATTTCCACATATTAGATATATTTAGTTGAATAAAAAATAAGGAAGGGGAAGTGTAAAATAGTGAAAAATGATATTTTAGCTGTATAGAACAGAGTTTGAAAAGATTTTAAAAGAATTTCGGAGAAAGGCTATTGAAGAGTAGAGGAGTAATAGTATTCTTAGTTAGAGATATAATGAAGTAATCTGACATATTTAAAAAAAACAGTCATTTCTGTTGTGGTACTATTGAGTAAGTGAAATATATGCATTTAAAAAAAAATATTTAGATTTAATTGTATAATTTAAAAAGACCCCGGCGTGAATTTTTCCATAAATGCATTAAATATTTAACAAATCATGTACAATGTTATAAAAATATATATGTTTATACACAATTTAATGCACTATCTTTGTTGTACCTTAATAAAGATTTTCGTCTTTGACTTTTTAAAATAATTTACGTAACTGGACAATTTTTAAACAAAGGCAAAACAATTTGGCTTTTTAACGTGGTTAAGGGGGTAGGCTCCAGAAAAAACCAACTTCTTAAGTAAAACCTTTTATTGATTCATTTGTGTATATCCAACTTAGGGTACTTGAAGGAAAATATTTCCATGTATCAGGGACTTTTTTGAAAATATGGTTGCCATGGCAACGGCGGCCATCTTGAAAAAAACATCATTTTCTGGAGTTCTAAAATTTCATAAACTAACATAAATATCGGCTATATAACCATTGATCCTTCTTGTACTAACGCTAATAGAGTCAGCTGGCTAGTTTTTGTAACAGAAATCACTCTAGAAATTTTTTTTTTAATTTTCAAAGTTTGGTGTGACGAAATTCCAATGAAAATAATGCTAAATTCAATGGAATTTCACCACATATTTTTTTGAAAATTTGAAAAAAATATCTCTAGCTGTTTTTTGGTTACAGAAATTAGCCAGCTGACTCTATTGGTGTTAGTACAATAAAGATCAATGATTATATGGGCGGTTTATATGTTACTTTAGGAAATTTTAGAACTCCACAAAAGGTAGTTTTTCCAAGATGGCCGCCGTTTCCATGGCAACCATATTTTCAGAAGAGTCCCTGGTACATCCAAATATTTTTCCTTAAGTACCCTAACTTATACATACACAAATAAATGAAAAAGGCGTATTACTTAAAAAGTTGTTTTCTCCGTTTTTTTCGGGAGCCTATCCCCTTAAGTAGACATAAACAAAAACGATTGGCTAGTATAAATTTCAAGAAAAGTAAAGTATTATTTTTATAAAATTAGTGTAAGCAGTAACAGAAGCTATACTTTAAACATTCTTTTTAACTTTTTTTTTGTAAATCAATTGCACTCCGCTATTAAAATTATAAAGTGCATTTATTTTTATATTTTAATACCTGTTCTCGTGACATTGTTACACACGAGACAGATAATTAAAACACGCTTCAACTGAGTTTAGGTTAGGTTGGTATTTAAGTAATGTTGAAAATAATTTGCTAGGTGGAAATAATCAATTAAAAAACAAAAACCCACAATTTAGACATATTTTACGAAAGGATTTTTCAAAATGTTTCTATATTTGTATTTTAAACCAGTGTTACCTTTTATGTTTCTATGTATAATACTAGGCTTTTGAGCATGTAGATAGTTGACACCTTCCAAAATTTGCCTGGTGAAAAGTCTAGTTTTCTCTTCAGATAATCCATTTTCTTTCGCTATATAATCAGCTAATGAGCCCTACAGATTAATATAAACATATCAGTGACATACAGAGCTTGTTTTTTATGAAAGTGATTATTAATTTTCAATTAGTTCCTTCTGCTTGATGAATTGATTTTTTTTTCGTTAACTAAAAATACAAAAACATTTGATATTATAATAAGGCTGAATTTTAATTTTTAGTATCTGTTTCGACGCTACAAGTCAACGTGGAATGTTAGACCACAGAAACTGTGCATAATGTTTTTGTGTTAAATCAAGCTTAGAGAAAAAAAACTTTATTATTCAAATGAATAAAAGCAGGACTATATTTTTGATTATATATAAAGGAATAATGTAAAATTGTTTTAATCACAAACAAGCAAATTTAATATGTCTACAAATCGCAACTTGAATAAAAGTAAACATGTCTTTAGTTCTTTAAGCATTATTGTGATAGTTTTATTTTTTAAATAATTTAAAGAAAAGTGTTACAATAAACGATTTAAAGTTTCACTATTTAAAGTTCAAAGACTGAATTCTAAAAAGATGACCTTTGCGACGGTCATTACCGACCTTTTCCATGTAGCCAATAAACATGTAAATTGTATCTTTCTTTTTGACCGAGCCATAGAATGGAACGATTCTTTTATGGTTGAGCAACCTAAGGATCTCTATCTCTCTTAAGCTCTGAGTTTGCTGAAAGTGAGTAAAGAATTGCTAAAATCATCATTGCAAAACATTATTATTTAAATTAATAACATTCTAATAACATTCTAAAATTAATGTATATTAAATGTATATTGAACGTATATTACAGTAAAAATTTTATATATGCAGTTTTATGATTATCATACTCAAACAATTAATTTTCACGATTAAACCTTTTACCATCTTAATAATTATTATTGTACAATTAGCTAAAAGAACACCGTCTAAAAGTCAGCAACTCGATAGAATAGAAAGAGTATACCTTAAACCATAAAGTAGAAATTATGTAATGGATTTTAAGTAAAATTACTATTATCTTACCAAGACTAAGAATGTACTTTAGTTTCTTAGTCTAATGAGGGGATGCTAATTCAATTCTACGTTTTACAATATTTGCTTCTGTGTGATTACCAGTATGGCTATATCAAAAGTTAAATTTAGCTCGAAGTGCTAAATGCACATGGGAACACACAGACTCAGCCATATGCAAATACACTACAATCTCTATTCCCACCCACCCCCACCCGGTAATTATAAAAATTCGTAATGTCCAGGATTCTCGTCTTTGCAATAAGGTGCTGAAGAGGGAGTATTTATACACCCCCCATCGTAGAGAACATGTTACCAAGTTTGGGGAGGTCTTAAAAACATGGAGTTTTATTTGGGGCTCTTTGGGACACAGAGGCCAAGGCCCCGGTACGTGAATTTGGTAGTCCAAATCAAGAAACAATACAATGTAATGCTAGTCTAAAAGGTTGTGCGCGCTGTGATAAGGCAGAGAGACAAACGAGTCGGCAACAATGGATCACAATTAGCATATGAACATAGTGGGAACATTGTACCAGTAGTCCACACTACACAAGATCCAACGGAAAGGCGTAATCAATCGGCATGGGAGGTCGATAAAAACACTGGTTGTTAAAAAATGAGGATCGGTGTCTGGCATTGTTACACCAGCTTGGTCAAGCGGGTACCAGCTCCCGTACAACCACTTGTCAGCAATGTTACCAGCTTCCCAAACCCTGGGAATTGAGAAAGAAGTTAAGCGAGACATAACACAACTGCACAAATGAGTCCAGTCAGTCCGTTACGGAATAATATGAACACATTTTGGTCTGGAGGAGAGAATATTCCTCAAACGATAATGTGCAATGAGTTACTAATGATAGTTTGTTTAATAGCAAGGTATATGAGCAGATTTTTTTGCAATGAGTTCTAACAGAATCTGCTAATGTAACACTTGCTAATACTTATTATACAAGTTACTGGCAAAATAATACGTCATATATGCTATTGACTCCATTTTCGCACATGGCATAGAAATTCTACAGAAGCCAAAAAGAGGAATAGACTAAGTTTAGAATAACATTATTCCCTCCAGAAAATTTTCAAACCATAACAATACCTAACTGGCTAAGTTACGTATGTCAAACTCAATTTTTTGTTAAATGGTCTCAGGGCTACTATTACTACAGTTATTATGTTAAGAACTCTAGATTCTAAGATAGTGGATACCAAATTTGTTCGTATATCTCAAGCTGTAAAAAAACGTTATGACTATTTTATATGTATTCGTAGTGAAATACGTTTATTGGTCAAAAAAGGCCCGGGGGTTGAATGGCAGGATGGGGGGGGGGGGTCAAAATCCGGTGCCGTTGAAAAAATATCTACTTGATAGCTTTCAATCGATAAATGAGATATGCTGTGTAATATTAACCTCTATAAATTGTAGGCAGAATTAAAGGGCTTAAAATGTACTTTTTAATGGTATTATTACTTTATGAGCCATTTTTATTATAGAAAAAAAAAGAAATGAATAGCTGTTGTATCTAGGCGACGCGGGCGAAAACGCAGTTTTTCAGCTATTTGAATTACCTACTAAAGTTAAATTATAATCTAATAACTTTTATTCATTGGGTTGCGGGTGGACAAGGGGCATTGTCTTCTGAGATAATATCAGCGTGAGACAAAGGAAAAGGGTGAATTGACCATTGGATAATGCCCTGCTATTGTCTAAATCCTTACCCATGACACTAACCAGGACCGTACTAGAGCCCTAACCCTAACAGCAATATTCACAGAACAAACACCATAACATATAATACAGCGTCTATGTATATATATATATATATATATATATATATATATATATATATATATATATATATATTATATATATATTATATATTATATTATATATATATTAATATATTAATATATATATATATTATATATATATATATATATTAATATATATATATATATATATATATATATATAGAGAGAGAGAGAGAGAGAGAGAGAGAGAGAGAGATCAAAAAAATAACATTTGCTTACTTTTTCTTTGTCAACCTGAACTTCTTTCCCTACAAATTTTTTATCTTGTGGGTGATCTTTGTCCACTACAAGAAACACAACTCCAAATTGTCCTTTACCAATAAACTCCCCTTTTTCCCAGTTCTCTGGGAACTCGGGAGATACTGGTTAAATAAAAACAATATGTTGTAAAATACAGACCCCAATATACACGTCCTATTAAGATAGGCATTAAACAAGTAATTATGTTATAAAATATATTTTAAATCAATATACACAGACCAATTTTCTATTAAAAACATAGGCTAATAATTAAACTTTTTTTTTATTTAAGCCTAACGCCATTTTAGAGTGTATATGTGCTATTAAACTTTGAAAACTACAAGTTGTCTACACTTTTCCTGAAAAGTTCTACCCAATTTAAAGTTTCTCAAATAACTGAATGTGAGTTAGTTCATTACATAATTGATAATTGATTCATGGACTTCCTACTGGCGGGAGACCATAGCTCAAACCTAATACTTATATGATAGTACGCTCTACTATTGACCATACTATCCCGTAATAAATGAAGTGGTAGATACATTGCTTTAATGTTACGTATGCACATAACCAACCTGATGAGGTGTCAAACATCTTGACCTTTATAAGTCTTGTCTGAGTATTTGATGAAACATCCTGTAGGCTGTTTGAAAAAATGAACTGTTTAGAAGTGCAGGTTTGGGGTTATGTGGAACAGCAAATTACGAAAAGGAGCCATATATATATATATATATATATATATATATATATATATATATATATATATATATATATATATATATATATATATCGATGGTCTCGGTCGCAAACCGTCTAACTCAAAAAAATTCGATTTTCTTTTTTTTACATAAATCAAAAGCCAATATGATTCCCCATAATGCCTGAAAATATTAGAGAAATCTGTAGAATGATTATTGAGATATAATCATTTGAACAAACCGCCTATTATTTCTAGCGCTAAAAATCTCGGCGCAAAACGAATATCGCTATATTTGTCAGTACACTTTTGATCGGGAACGCAGTCGCACGCCGTAATCACACAATTTTACAGCACAGCAGTCACAGTACTTATAGGTAAGGATATTTGATTAATTATGTTCAACTATTCTATTACATTTTATTATTTTAAAGAATAATAAACAAATAGTATTTGTTTAATATAGCCTACTTCCAGATTTTCAATAACCAAACTGATTTGTTTACATTTTTTAGGCTAACACAATGCTTTGAAACTAGATCTTTATTCTAGAATCTAAATATCAATCAAAACAATATAATTCAAATTATATTTCTACAAGACTGTGCAATAAATTTAATAATTGTTGATTCACTACTAGCTTTAGATTGAGGGTTTAGATACGTGTTAAGAAATGTTTATATGGTAGGTTACAAAATGTTTGGCGTACATGTTCAACGACATGGTTAGTTGTCTTTAGTAGATGCTTTTATGATTAATTTTAGAACAGACCAGCCTCTCTCAACAGACCAGCCTGTCTCAACAGACCAGCCTCTCTCAACAGACCAGCCTCTCTCAACAAACCAGACTTACCACATAACAGACCAGCCTCTCTCAACAGACCAGTCTCTCTCAACATATCAGCCTCTCTCAACAGACCAGCCTCTCTCAACAGACCATCCTCTCTCAACACACCAGTCTTACCACATAACAGACCAGATTCTCAACATATCAGCCTTTCTCAACAGACCGGCCTCTCTCAACAGACCAGCCTCTCTTAACAAATCAGCCTCTCTTAACAGACCAGCCTCTCTCAACACACCAGTCTTACCACATAACAGACCAGCCTCTCTCAACATACCAGCCTCTCTCAACATACCAGCCTCTCTCAACAGACCAGCCTCTCTCAAAAGACCAGCCTCTCTTAACAGATCAGCCTATCTCGACAGACCAGCCTATCTCAACAGACCAGCCTCTCTTAACAGACCAGCCTCTCTCAACATACCAGACTCACCCGACAGACCAGCCTCTCTCAACATACCATCTTCTCTCAAAAGATCAGCCTCTCTCAACAGACCAGCCTCTCGACATACCAGCCTCTCTCAACATACCAGCCTCTATCAACAGACCAGTCTCTATCAACAGACCAGCCTCTCTCAACAGATCAGCCTCTCTCAACAGATCAGCCTCTCTCAACAGATCAGCCTCTCTCATCAGACAGCCTCTCAACATATCAGTCTCTTTCAACAGACCAGTCTTACCATACAATACACCAGCATCTCTCAACTGACAAATCGTAATGGCACCAGCATCTCTCAACAGACCAGCCTTTCAAAACAGACCAGTCGTAACATTAAGGCACCAGTAACTCACAAGAGACCAGTCTCTCTCAGCAGACCAGTCGTAATATACAAAAGACCAATCTCTCTCAACTGACCAATCTTACCCTCCAAGATACCAGCCTCTCTCAACAGACCATTCTTACCATACAAGAGACCAGCCTCTCTCAAAAGATTAGTCTTATCCTACAATAGACAAGCCTCTCTCAACACACCAGTCCTACCATACAATACACCAGCCTTTCTCAACAGATCAGTCGTAACATACAATAGACCAGCCTCACATAACAGACATTAGACACCAACCTCTCTCAAAAAGACCAGCCTTACCATACAAGAGACCAGCCCATCTCAAAAGACCAGTCAGACCTATCAAGAATTCAAAGCGACAGATATTCGTGCACTGCAGTACAAGCCTGATACTACTGTCTACTTCAAAGTGAATTAGCAGATAGCAGGCAATTGCTAAGCTAGGGTCGTAAGATTATGATCTCATCTGTAGCCCCTGCCAAGTTGTACAAGAGCAGAAAAAAAAAGATAAAAGCTGTCATATATGAGCACCTAAAAGCAAGTCATAAACACACCTTTTTATGATGATTTCCCTGATTTTAAAAATATGTTGCCATTTTAATGTTTCTTTATGTGACGTTTATAAAATAAATTTTAAAAATAAACACATTTTTTTGTGTTACATTTTGTAAAATAAGTAAACATTAGGTCAGTATTAATGTGATTAGTGTGTTATGTCTCATTCATAATATATCTGACAATACGGTTTCTGTTTTTACTATTATCATTCTACAAACCCAGCCACCACCAGATTTAGTAACATAAACTGTGAGAATAGAAAGATGTAATAAATAAAGCATAACCTTCAACAGTTAACAAGTCTAGTGCTAAATAGAGACATAATGAATACACTCGAAAGCGATAAAGCCATACTAAAAAATCACTATTAAAAATTAAACTGACCCCATAATGTAGAATAAACTCAAATAATTAAAATATGAGCCCAAAACTATAATCTAAATATTATGAAGTGTTAATTATAACTTAAAAACATAAACATAACTAAATCACGTTCATTGGACAAAACGAACGAACACGCCTAAGACCGAAATTCTCGGCTCAAAACAAATAAGTCTGCGCGCGCACAGATAGACGGTTTGCACCGAGAATTTTAGACCGAGCAAACCGTCTATCTTTTTAAACATGCTATAATTTTGGAAATATCAACAAAACCCATTTTAAAACGCAACAGTATAGTCGGCAGAGAGTTTCTTCGTAGATATCTTTTTAAAAAATTTGTATTAGAGCGATCGATAAGGAAATAATCAGTTTTTTTGTCTCTCCTGTAAAATTTACATTTTCGGAGTTAGACGGTTTGCGACCGAGACCATCGATATATATATATATATATATATATATATATATATATATATATATATATATATATATATATATATATATATATATAAATATATATATATATATATATATATATATATATATATATATATATATATATATATATATATATATATATATATATATATATATATATATATATATTGTTACGACCCTCTTCTCTAATCCTTTCGAACTAGTCAGGGAATCGTAAACAAAAAGAAGAAAATAAAAATAAATAAATGCCAACTTCAGTGATCTCTATTTATTTCCACAAATTACAACAGACATGTATATATATATATATATATATATATATATATATATATATATATATATATAGGCCTATATATATATATATATATATAGCCTATATATATATACATATACATATGTATATATTATATAATTATATATATATAAATTTATATGTATATATATATATGTATATATGTATATATATATATGTATATATATATATGTATATATATATATATATATATATATATATATATATATATATATATATATATATATATATATATATATATATGTATATATTTACGTATAAATATATATATATATATATATATATATATATATATATATATTTACGTTTGAATACATATATATATATATATATATATATATATATATATATATATATATATATATATATATATATATATATATATATATATAACTTTTATCCTGAGGATTTTCAATGGTTTTAACTAAATGTAACCGGTGTTTAAGTATATGCACGTTAAGTACATCTGTGCGTGCTGATTATCTTGATTCATACTAACATTCTTAAGTTGTGTAGATTTTTCAGTACATTTATTAAACTACCTTCCACGTACAACACGTTTATGCGTTTGTGCTCAAGGGTTAGTGTAGCCACGCCTATGCTCAGCTGCCCGTGCTTTCTCTACCAGCAGATACTTATTGTAGTTAAGGGAGTGGGGGGGGGGGGTCTCATAAACACAACATCAAATCTTCTATTCAAATAACCTAAAATACATATTTTAAAATACTATTTTAACACTGACTCCGTAAAAAACGGAAGAGAGGGCGCCCAAGACAGACCTGGAAGCGGAGTCTTCTTGAAGAACTGAAGCCAACAGGGATGTCTTGGAGACGGCAAAATTAATAGCCGGGGATCGGAAGAAATGGAAGGAAATGGCGGAGGCCCTATGTTCCATAAGGAGCAAAGAGTACTAAGTCAAGTCAAATCCGTATACATTAATTAGTAAACAATGCCGTTTTATTAGTTATTTTATTTTTCAAAAGCACATTGCCTTCAATATGCAATTATTAATTCAGAAACTTATACAGTGTTTTTTTTTTTATTTTTTACCCGATTATTGTTTTAGAAGTATAAAAACTAAAATAGCAAATGGGTTCATTTGTTATAGACATTTACGTGGCTACTGTATTGTAGCTCTGCTGAACGCGCTGTACAAGAGCAAAATATAAGGGCGGGAATGAGTTCGCCATTATGGAAGCTACTATTTGTCTGTATCGTCGTCCCTATACTTGTGTCGCCCGTGTGGTCGAATAATGGTCCTTGTTGTGTTTGAGGCTAACGGTCAGTCCCATTCGCGGTTCAAAGGTCACGCCAGCCCGCGTCTTTCGTGCATAGGTTGTGATTGTGCTCTGCCATGAAAGCTTTATTTTTTGTAGAGCTGATTGGCAGAATCGGTTGCACGTCTGACTTGATGCATGGAAGGCGAGGCGATTCGGTGCCGTGAGGAGTGGTAGGTTCGGAACCCGTCGGGTCTGTCTGTTCTGTCTTAACTTGGACTATATTCTGTACCTTTGTCTACCCTTGGCGTTGAAATAACACTTTCTGTTTACATTGCTATTTCAGTCACAACGCCTGCTTCCACCCCTCACCATGTTTACACTATACCCATTAAGGAAGCTACTATTTGTCTGTATCGTCGTCCCTATACTTGTGTCGCCCGTGTGGTCGAATAATGGTCCTTGTTGTGTTTGAGGCTAACGGTCAGTCCCATTCGCGGTTCAAAGGTCACGCCAGCCCGCGTCTTTCGTGCATAGGTTGTGATTGTGCTCTGCCATGAAAGCTTTATTTTTTGTAGAGCTGATTGGCAGAATCGGTTGCACGTCTGACTTGATGCATGGAAGGCGAGGCGATTCGGTGCCGTGAGGAGTGGTAGGTTCGGAACCCGTCGGGTCTGTCTGTTCTGTCTTAACTTGGACTATATTCTGTACCTTTGTCTACCCTTGGCGTTGAAATAACACTTTCTGTTTACATTGCTATTTCAGTCACAACGCCTGCTTCCACCCCTCACCATTATGGCCAACATAGATGTTTGAAAAATTGAAAACAATTTGAAATTTCCCCGGAAATTAGCCAGAAAATGCGCACAAACACTCCTAGATATAAAACCATAAGTGGCAAAAATGAACTCGAATCGTTCGGGCGTTTAGATTTTCTTAAAGAAAAAGTCTAGCAACAAACATACTTTCATCAGCTAGTGTATGAGATCCGCCAGTTTGCTTCCTGCCTATACATTACGCCTCAACGAACACACTGTGTAATTTTCTAATGTTTTGACAGGAAAAACCCAAACAGCGTTGTAACTTTCACGATGTCTCTAGCACACGCACTTAGCTCATAATATCAAACACATCCACATTACACAAACAAACCTCACACACACATAGTCATATATATATATATATATATATATATATATATATATATATATATATATATATATATATATATATATATATATTTAAACATAGGTAGAAGTAGAGCATCCGTTTAATTATCACCCAGCCCTGATGGGTACCTTTCTCACGTTAAGGAAATTTATGAGCAGTTAAGTTAAGCAGAGAGATATGTGTGATGCATAGCACGGCTCAGCTAGACATTGGTCAATAGAATGCAATGAAAGAACTGTGCGATGGTCATATGACCAAATGAAGCGTGGGGAGCAGTTGGAGATAGTTGGAGGTAGCGTTAGAGAGAAGGTAAGTACGGTGTTTAGCGGTTAGACGTGTTAGGAAGCAGTTACAGTTAGCCATTGTTAAAAGATAGTCAAGTTGGACCTGTAGATTAGTTAGGGTATAGCTGTAGCAGTAGAAGTTGTAGAGTAGGAGTAGGAGATGGCTTGTTGTGTAAATAAAAAAAACTATAGAATACAAAATTGGACTTGTGTTTGATTTCACACACTGTACCAGTCATACATAAGAAGAGGCGATCCCCGGAATAGAATATATTATATTAGTGTACATTACGGTATAGGGAATTAAATATACAGACACAAAACCTACACCACCACAGTATATCTGTAATTTGCACGTTAAATCTAAATATGATGTAGTTTCCTGATCTAATTTAATTTATTATTGTACATCGTGTGTTTAATATATAAAAATATATAAAACCAAAACCAACCTGAGTTGTGCTCAAAAGCCAAGTAGCCTACACACCAAATGCATCGAGAATAAGGCATAGCTCTTACTCACTAACAGCCGATTGGCTGCTATTTGCACACGGTTTTTACTTTGTATCCTATTACACAGTGTAATTTACAATGCAACTGATTTGGATATAGCGTAAGTTTACAATATAGCAGTCGCTCTTCAGTATCTAGCCGGGAAATTGTACTGCTGACGTTAAGGCTTGTTAGCGAGTTCTAAACACCGCGCACATAGGCAAAATGAGGCTGTGGGGAGGGGGGGGGGATTCTCACTATTTACGGGGTGGTTCAGCAAAATGAAAAACTTAAAATCTACTGTAGATAAGATGCGTTTTTTCCAGTTTAAATTACTTAATGGAAGGGGAAATAGGTGACAACGCAGTAATAATACGAAATTGTTTGAGGTTGATGTAGTGAAACCCGACCTACTGACCTAATGGCACCGCATAATGTACTTCTATAAAAAGAATGTCATGCCTTTAAAATAATCCAAGGTATATTCACAATAATGTGAGGTATTGAAGTGAAAAAAGTCTATCAGCAGAGGGTGTGTGATTACAATATTGTTCTAAATTATGGCAGAAATCGATTGGTACATGTTTCAAGTCGCTAAGTGGTCTGGTTGCCGAGATATGGGCCAAAAACTGCATTTTTTCAAGGTTTTTTAGATTTTACGGGAAATCCATGAAAGAAACCCGGAAATTTTATGGCCTATGTTCATCTTCGTAACTTGCCTAACATAATTGCTTTTGGAACTAGTCATCGATATTGCTTTGTTGAGGAGGAGATACGACTTAAAGCTGCGGACACACATTCATACATTCATCCATCCATTCATCCATCCAGAAATGATGGGTTAATAAACGCAATTCTCCAGAATGGAAATTGCGCTAAAAAAATTATAAACGATTTTAATCTCATATTTCCTTCATTAAACAAAAACAAAATATAAATCAGAACCACTAGAGTCGAATTTCAGATTTACACTTCATCTTTAATATTGCTATTATTGTGTCTTATTAAACGGCGAATTCTTTGCAAATTATTAATTTAGTTAGCTTAAAACTAGGTATATGTATCAATTTAACAACAAAATCAAATGCAAACTTACTTTAAAATGAAATTAAAATTATATGTCAAATTTTTTTGTTTATACAAAAAAGTTGCTATCACTTTCTGGTCACACTCCTGAATATTTGTGCACTTCATAACAAATGTTCAAACGTCGTTAGTAGAATGCTGTCATGTATGTTCCATATTTCTATCAGTCATTATTGTAAGTATTGACATAATATCATAGGTTTTTAATTAGTTGGAAAGGTATGACAACCAGCTCTGAAAATAGTCTGGTGATCTATTTATAATTCTCTTCAACGTGAGTAGATTTTTTTAATGTATTTGAAAAAAAAGTGAAACTAAATAAACTCGTTTTCTTACACATTTTCTTTGTTGCTTTTTAGTTAAGAAAAATAGAATGACAACAATGATTTAGATGTGATTATGCATTTAACCATGCTCCTCCCCTATTCGTCCATTGCATAAAAATTTTCTAAAAGTTTCAAAAATTAAATGTATATCAAAAAAGCATTGTTCAACTCCATCTAGTGAGTTTCTAGAAAGCCTATTGTCGTTAAAAGGTCAAATACTTTCGCTTCAAAACATTGCTACCACTTAACACATCTCTGACCCTATATATATGTCGGCGTACTTTGGCCTACTACACACTGACACGTAAAAATTGGGGAAATTATTTTTACGCTGCGGCGCTTTTAAAAGTAAAAACAGTGGATCTTTGATGTGTTCTAAGGAACATGTTGTGAAGTATTCGTAGTGGGCTAAAAAATGGATGATTTATTTAACCGTGATAGGCGTAAGTAATATACTAATTTACCATTAAACTTTTTAGCGCAATTTCCATTCTGGAGAATTGCATTTATTAACCCGTCATTTCTGGATGTATGAATGTATGAATGAATGGATGGATGGATGGATGGATGGATGGATGGATGGATGGATGGATGGATGGATGGATGGATGGATGGATGGATGGATGGATGGATGGATGGATGGATGGATGGATGGATGGATGGATGGATGGATGGATGGATGGATGGATGGATGGATGGATGGATGGATGGATGTGTGTCCGCAGCTTTAAGTCGTATCTCCTCCTCAACGAAGCAATATCGATGACTAGTTCCAAAGCAATTATGTTAAGCAAGTCACGAGGATGAACATAGGCAATAAAAATTCCGGGTTTCTTTCATGAATTTCCCGGAAAAGCCAAAAAACCTCGAAAAAAGCAGTTTTTGGCCCATATCTCGGCAACCAGACCACGTAGCGACTTGAAACATGTACCAATCGATTTCTGCCATAATTTAGAACAATATTGCAGAAGAAAGTTTTAAAAAATATTCTTTCGTTCGGTCACAAAAAAATTTTGAATTAATTAAAATTTGGACCGAATTATTAGACATTTTATGCAACCACACCACACGCGTCATCACGTTCAATAGCTGCGCCATCACGTTCAATGGCTGCGACGTCACGTTCGGTAGCTGGGCGCGCAATGGTTTTTAGTCATGTTACTCTATTGTAAATAAAACATGTAAAATACTGAAAAAAAAATTAATAAAAAACGTTTTAATAACTAACCAATGGTTTTACTAACCCTGCTCTTGATTTATGCTAAGACAGAGCTATTTTTAGATAACACAAGGAAATTGCGCTAAAATTGTCACTAGACTTTTTTTAATTACTTGTTTTTCCATTTTGTTGTGTAAAAATTGTTTTGACAAATGTATGACAAATAAATACTTGTCCAGTATCTTCTTAGCAAATAATAGTGATTGTATGAAACTACATACTACATGGATGTCAGTGTTGGATTTGTGTTAATACAAATTATTTATACCTCTCAACATTAGTCAAATTCAATTCATCAAAAAACCTACAATGCTTATTTATAACGCAGAAAGACCAATGGATTATAATATCTATAAATGTCTACCGCTTTTCCTGTTACAACTAAGATTAGCCCATTTTATGGTAGTATTAATAGACAGTAGTAAATATTTGATTATTACCATAACCAGTTCGTTAATGTTTGGTAGCCGTCCAGCAAATATGATTCTTTACTTTCGCTGGACTATATTTGAAGTATTTAATTCCAAATGTCAACTATTTAACTGAAATAATTTGCAGGTGCCTTGATATCTGCTGTCATCCCAAGTGAGTTTACCCTTGGTAAACGTTTAGGTAGTGGAACTTTTGGTGAAGTGTTTTTGTTGCAAGATCCTAAAAATAAAAACAAAGAACTTTTTGCTGTTAAAAGAATATACCTCGATGGCATTGACATGGAAAAGGTAAATAGTTTCTTTTTTAACGTCGTTACATTTTCCACAACCTAACTTTTACTTGGTTTTTATTTATTTATTCAAAATTTTACTCTATTAGTTACAATATATTTTCTTTGTTTTATTTATAAAAATGAACATTATGCGTATTTAAATAGATTGGTGTTAATATTTAAAATATTTTAAACTGTTTACTTGTAAGAATATTTGAACTACCTTTAACCAAGGGTGCAGGCTGGAGTTTCTATGTAAAGGTGTTTACAATACTCAGTGCAAAATTGCTGGCTACTTCACTGACTGTATAACACTAGATCAAAAATGAGGCAAATTCGTTCTCAAAGGGATCGGCGTGGTCGAGTCGGTGAAGCTCATGGTTGCTAAACCCAAAAGTCTTGTTCGATCTCTCGGGCAGATGAGGCTCATTAGTTGGGGACAGTCAATCCTCTAGGAGAGCCAACTCCAAAATCAAACAATTGCTGCCTTGTAGTTTGTTCTTGGTTGGACAAAGGCTACAGAAGCAAATACAAACAGAAAAGGAGGCTGAAATCGGCGCATAACCAGTTGACATGTATACCTATGTGTGTTGGAAGAGATACCTTCCAACAATAAAATAAAGAAGAAGCTTAAGAAGTAGATTAATATTCATCTCTAAATAAATACAAATTAATTTGAGCCTAATAAAATTGCAGAAAAATTAAATATTGTCAAAACACTTTAAATACTAAACGACTTTTAAGTTAAAGTGTGAATTTTTGTATTCTAGCTATGCCTAATATTTTATGAATTTAGCTCATGTTAAAAAAATTAATTCTGTAAAAGTAGGGCATATTTAAATAATAATTATTTTTTATCAATGACTGTCCACAGGATATTATATTGCTATAAAATGAAATAACAATTTTAAAAAGAGCCGCCCATAGCAGCATAGTAACGTTCCACGGATTTTCTATGCATGAAAATGTGCCTTGCATTTTTATGGAATACATGCCAATGGTAATTTTTATTTTTGTATCTTTTTTATTATAGACAGTTTCAAACCTACATATTTAAACAATGCAAATGTAGACAACTAGCGCCTTTATATTTTTATTGTCAAATCTATTAATCTCAATAGCATTTCAATATTTTTATAACTTTAATAATTATGTTAGTATTAAAAATTCTTGATTAAAATCCTTATAAAAATATAATAATTGGCAACTATTTTTCTATAAACCAGATATGAGAAAAGGTACACTAATGCCAATTCAGTAATTACTTGAGTTAAGACTACAAATTATTAGCTACTGCAAGTACACTTTGGATTAATAAATAATGTTTTATATCAGGGATCCTTACGACAAATAATTGATTCTAACCTGGACATGTATGAAAGAAATCATCTGGAGCCTGTGATAAGTGAAAACCAAATTTCTCTGTACACATGTCAAATACTTGAAGGACTGGAATATCTTCATGATCGCAGGATCATCCACCGTGATATTAAAGGTGAATTACTATGACCGATGAAGCTGATATACGATGTATTCAAAATAGGCTACACAATGAATGCGACTAAGTCATCATCTATATATACCCCATATTGTACAACCAATAAATATCATTATATAGACCTGGTGAGGAAAAACTGCTGATACGATATTTCTTACACAATAGGCTGTTTTGTGTTTTGTTTTATTTTGTGACAATGAAATTTAATACATTTTGAATACATTTGATTGAACATAATATTGTTTGTTCTAGAAAATCCAGTGAGCTGGCAAACTGTAAAAACATTAAGAGAACATTTGTTATTCAAACTTTAATAAGTTTGGAATTAACACAATTGATATAAATATGGATGATAAATTTCACAAACGGCTTACAATATTACAGTACATCAAAAATAATATACTTTTTAGAAAATATTTAGAAGTTTTTCATCAAGAATATTTTTTGTGATTACAATCCACACGCGACTAACATATTTTTAAATTGATGTGTAAAAGATTATAAAATGCAACTGCAAGCTAGAGTTAGAGTGACAATTAAGTGGTTTTACGTCCATACATTTTTTACTTTCTCGATTATACAAAGTATAGAGAAAGTCTTGTAATCGTGCAAAAAAAAAATCGAGATTTTTACAAATCTTGACGTTTTACACCTCACTGATACGAAAAAACATAATTTTGCAATCTTGTCCGTATGTCTTTGTGTCTGTCTGTCTGTGTGTGTGTGTGTCTGTCTGTCTGTGTGTAAACACGATTACTTGAGTACCGTTACAGCTAGGTTGATGAAATTTCATATATAAGTATTATATCAAAATCGTAGATCCGTATCAATTTTTGAGCGATATCCGATAACCGGAAGTGGTACTTGTTCTACTTTGAATTTTTCAAAAGCCTATAACTTGAGTACTAATTCAGATAGATAAATGAAATTTCACATGTAAGTAAAAGATCTAATTCTCTACCTTCTATCACATTTAGTGAGTAATTTCCGTTGACCGGAAGTACTAATTTACGCTATTTCCGATTTCTCAAAAAACGCATGTAAATTTATAAAGTACTAATAACGCACATTTGGTTTTGGTGCTCGCTTGGTGCGCAATTTTTTTTCTACTAGATTTTATTCTATTTTTAAAAGTTTAAGTAAACAAAAATCATGTCTATATTCCGAGTTGACATCCCACGTAGTGTTATATTAGAATATTCGAGAAAGTTTAGGGGAGATCACTCCTGGTTTATTTATATTTTTGTTATTATGCTAAATAATTAATATTTTTATTATTTTATTTTCAATAGCTGCAAATATTTTGCTTGAAAATGAATCAAAAGTCAGACTTGTTGACTTTAAAGTAAAAGTAATGTTTTCCTTTCAAACCTGACGGTCTATGGGGCAAGTGAAGTAGAGTTCACTTATTTCTGTGACCTCGGTATATGAAGAGATAGTGTGGTCAGCACTATGCCCAGCCGCCTTTACTCTCCCTAACGTGAGTTAGGTACTCATCAGAGTTGGGTGGACTCAGGGACGGTCTACTGACTTGAACATGTACACTAACACAGCTGAAAAGGGTTCAGTACATTGGATGGCTCCAGAAATTTTTATACAGCTGCCATACAACACTAAAGTCGACATCTGGTATGCTTTCTATTTTTACAACATTTATTGAATCTGTCTTTTTTATTAGTAGGTTATTATGTACTTTAGAATATTATAAGATAGTTTGAATAAAAATAATTAGTTAAATATAATAGTTGGTTTTTTATTTATGAAGGAGTGTTGGTGCTACAGTAGTTGAAATGGCCACTGGTCATCCTCCGTCATGGAAGCTAACAAAGTATCAAGTCATCTACAAACTTGGATCTGGTAAACCTCACGATTTCATTTTACCATAATCCACATCGGAAAGTTTAAAAGACTTTGTGGCTCAGACATTCATAAAGGACCCAGAAGAACGACCTTCAGCAAAATCGAGAATTAAGCATTCGTTTGTTGCTGGTAAGTTTTATATTTTTTTTAAATATGCCCTATTGATTTGCGAAATATATGTTATTGGAAGTTGTTTCTTATTTTGTTAAACCAAATTAGACACTATCATTTTTCTAAATATATTATTTTAGTTAAACTTATTATTATTATACAATTCTTTAAAAATTAAACATTGTGTTTTATTTCTTCTTAGTAAAAAACAGGTAAATGCTGCTTCTGTTGTAAACTGTCGTGATTTTTCTGAAGCCCATACTTACTACTTTAATCAATTAGATTTATTAGAGAAGACTTGGCAGATGTATTTATAAAGTCCGAATAAACAGACTACACAACACACCACATGTATAGCCATATTGACCTTAGGGTAAACGGTCCTAGGTGCTTTGACCACAGGTGCTTTGACCATAGGGGGATCGACCACAGGGGGTTTGACCACAGCGGATTTTCGGCCATAGGAGCTTTGTCTACAGTGGCGCTTTGACCACAGAGGGGTTAACCTTAATATATAGATTTTAAAATAGTAATTATAAAGTGTTATTTGATTTAAACTTATGATACAATTAATTCGATTTCAAACATGTTTCATGAGAGTCAATTAATAGAAATTAACTTAAAAAAGTAAAGATAGATATTTTAGTCTCAACATAAAGGCTGCTGCTAGGCCTCATAGATTTATTTTAAATATAAATGGAACACAAATAATGCGACATATAACAAGTTTCACAAATAAATAATGTAGATGTACTTGAAAATACATCGCATATATAAAGAATAAAAAAAACATGCCAACAGTATTGTCAGATAAATAATACTTGTATGGTTAGCTAAATGACAGACGAATTAACATATTACATCCTGCCGCAATTTAATATATAATTACACAACATTTAAAATTAGTCTTTACCATATTTGGACAAAGCGCTTGTTATGAAACGCCAGATCAAACACCCATTGACAAACCACTTGTAATCAAAGACCCTCTGCTGAGAAAACACCTGTGGTCAAAGCCCCGTTATGTTCAAAGCCCCACTGTGGTTAAAACCCCTATGGTCAAAGCCCTTATGGTCAAAGCCCATCCGTGCTCAAGCCACCTATGGTCAAACCCCCTATGGTCAAAGCACCTGTGGTCAAAGGTCCGCGCACCGGGCAAACAATGTTACACGGACTAACAACAACTCACACACTCATTATCACAGGGAATTCAAATTAGCACTAAAAGAGATTCGTCACACGTATTACTTAAAAATATAGAAACAAATGAAACTACATTTTAGTATGAAATATTTATTATATTACTTTACAAGATACATTCGTGTTTTAGAAAGTATGTAATGTATATTGAAATGCTTGTTTAATTAAAAATGTTCTTTATCTTTTTTTTATTATAGCACACATCAGTCTACCTTTAATACATGTTACGCAAAGTATTCAAGTTTATTATTTATCTATATATTGTTCAATGAATTGTACTATTTAGTCTAGGTATTAAAAGTTATGACAAGAAATGTCTTTTTTAATTTTCAATTAAAGCGTTTAAACGCTATTTATCTATAATATAATCGTTTAAAGTAGGTTATAATATTATTATTTTTTTTCAGATTGCAACCAGTCATCTGACTTCGACTATGAAACAATCACTTCCCATGCAAATCGATTAATTAAATGTGTAAAGCATCCTGGTCGTACAGGATTTATTCCAGTAAGAGAACTGACAATCGACCGTATTCCAGGAGAAGACACTGACTTGTACAATTTAATCCTTACATTAGCAGATTTGACTGTCGTGGTAAATTGCTCTTCATTATTTGAATTTAAATACAATTTTTCAGGATTTATAAACTCTGTAGACATTTACACTGAAGATAAAAATGTAAATTGTTTATGTCCATTATGTGATAAATCACAGAAACAGACACAGTCGTGGGCATTGGTTCATGTAATTACAGCAGCTAACCAATATGATAAGATTGATGTTGAGAAAGCTAAATGTTGTGTTGGTTTTGACGATGATTCGAGCCCAAATATTAAGCTCCCGGTTCAAAAAATAGGCATGGCTGACATGGAAGGAGATAGACTAGTGATTTCATTCAGCACACATGATATTGGTTTAGCGAGAAATCTAAAACAGAAATGTCGCGAATATGATGGTCTTTGTAAAAAACTGCACGACAAAACTAGCGGATCAAGTGACAAAGATAGAAATGTTATTATTGTATCACATCCACATGGAGGTCCAAAGAAAGTATCATTTGGTAAATTGTTATACAAGGAAGAACAGGCAGATGGCAGTTCAAGGCTGAAGTATGATACGCCAACTTGTCCTGGGTCCTCAGGTGCTCCTGTCTATGTTACAGGCATGTGTGCATACGCTTCCAATCATACGCACAGTGGTTGTCTCAAGTACGAAAATATGAATTGTAGTGGGTTGTGGTTTATTTAACTTTAAAGTTATGCGGGTTGTCATAAATGCATAATCCTTTTGTTTTACATTGACATAAGTAAAAAAATCACGGAAACACAAGCTTATAAGCAACGTAAAGATTGATATAATTTAGTACAGCTTATTATAAAACGAGCATTATAATTTTACATTGGTTATGAAATTTCTATATGTTTTCGTTTATCTATATATTGGTATCATCAAAGTAGGAAACAGTCGATTACAATACTAAAACATACTTAACTTTTAATTGTAAACATGCTAATTCGTTATTGTTTTGTTTTCGAAATAACAGACAACTTAAAAAACAAACGATTGCGTATAATTACAAAATATGCTTTTCGATATAGAGATCACTTGGTAAGGTGAAATAGACTTTTTATATTTTATAACCTCTGCATGTAAAGTGGTATGTAGTCGGTTTTAGGCTAAATCTATTTAACTTTCTGAAGTGAAGCCTGAGAGAATCATGTCTGGGATTAAAACCTCGAGACATGTGTTTCACACATACACATGTTATAAAACAGTATTAATTTTATTTTTAATACACTTTGTGAATTTTTTTAAATCTTTAATTTATTGTTGGAATAATCAAAAACATGTAATTAAAAATAAATTAACTATTAGCTAGTTGCACATCATGAGGTTTATGTATATGTTATGTTCAAATGCCAATTGTGTTGATGAAAGGGCCTCAGATTTTTAAAATACACTTTTTAAACTGTCCTTCCTTCAATGAGCATTGTTGCTTAAATTGCTTATTCTTTGCCTGTTAAGGTATGTAGAAACACATGTAATATAATATTGTAAACTTTATATCAAATAAATATTGCATGACAGTGTGTGTGATGTGTTTCAATGTTGTTATTGAACTTGTTGTGCTAGTCTAAACCTACGTGTAAAAAAAATTTGTATCTTATAAAATAGTGTATTTTTATTCTTTATTCCTGTTTGGCCCCTTAAGAGCAATGGGCTTTAGGCAGACCTCTCCATCGGACTCTGTTTTTGGGCAGGTCTCTTTATTTGCGCCCTCGTAAGCCCGGCAGTCCTTGACTCTTCTTCTGTTGTTTATCTCCAGGACTTCCTTTGCCGTCCTACTTCCTCTCTTCACCAGGGTATTCCAGTCTACCATTTTCCTTGCGATATTGTCCTCTCCCCTTCTCAGGTTATGCCCAATCCATTGCCATTTGCTGGCTTTAATATAATTGTCAATTGGCTGTTGTTGGTGTTACTACATTTTTGCATGGAGATAAATAACAAGAATATTTCCACGTGCGTTTCTGAACACATAAAAGAGATCAGGTACTTTTGCCAACATGGATACTATCTATTTATATAGCACATTAAACTGAAGAAAACGTGATTACATTATGTTCACTTTTTTAAAACAGTACTTCATATAGAGTTAAGTTGATTTACTAATTACATATTGACCTTTGTACTTGTGCAAGATAACAGCTAATAATAAGCTCAGCGGCTTGCTGTTAGTTATCAACTCTTACACACGGAAATCAGAAGCATTTCTAAAAATGGTGTTATAAAGAAGTTTCATTTAGATTTTTAAAACTTAAATTACAAAGATATCAAAGAAGTATTTTAAAGTATTTGAACACAGAACACAATAGAGACAGAGAGTGAGAGAGAGACATGTGACAAAAACACGCTTTTCATTTAGCAAGGTTAGAAGCACTATTTGTTTTTTAAATGTTGCTTTTAAATACACACCTAGTAATAACAAGTCTACGTTTACAGTGGCGTAGCTAGGAGAGGGCGGGTGGGGCGGCCGCCTCGGGCGCCGACCCCAAAAGGGTGTCAAAAGGGGTAGACAAATTAATTTTAATGCTCATTTTAAGCTGAAGTATTGAAATTTAAACAGTTAAAGTTACGAAAATAAACGACTACAAGATTTTTACACACTGATTTAACTGTTTTCTATTTCAAGTTGGTGGCACCGAAATAGAAAATGTTACGGGATAGTAACAGGGAAGAAGCGCCACAAACCTTTCATACTGCCAAGGAAGGCGCTTTTTTACAGACAGGAATAACTATCGGAATAGGTAGCTACGCCTCTGAACGTTTATGTTTGATTTTTTTTCTTTACCATGTTGTAGTGTATGTAATGTTACTAGTTAGCCTCTTTACACTTTTCTTCAGCATCTATGATAACTTTAAAGTGCTGTAAAAATTATGTCAGTTAATTCATTGTTATCGCTTTCAACGTTACCCCGAAAAATAATAAAATAACACAAAAGTGTAAATATTTTTAACGTTAAAGGAGTCCGTATTAAAACTTGATAAAATTGTGTAAAGTACTAATCTGAAGTAACATGTTTCCGATAATAGGAGGCTAGTGGCAGAATTATTGTTAAGTTTTGATGTACGCCGTTACACACCTAAACGTTCCAGAAAATATTTCCTGTTTCCAGCCTCGTAAATGTACTTGTTCTAAAGGCAAGGACCAGTATTGTCGAAAAGAAAATATGTTTCTCTTATCAGATCATTAGGAGGGGTAGTACTTCCAAAACTGTGGAGAGTGTATTTACTTTCCCAGACTCAAATTCAGATGCAGATCAGAGCTGAATTTATTCAAGAATGTCTTACTGACCCGAACTTGAGACTTTCGTATTAGGAATCTTGTGGACGTAAAGTTTCTTCTACCAGCTACAACACGCAGTCAATATGTCGTGTCCGCTTGTGTCAACCAGAAAAACTTACTGAATCAACATTAAAAACACTCAATAATATACAGCAGCATTTTGACATTAATACTGTCATCTATTGTTTGGCTTCTTTGCACCAATTAACTAGCTAGTTCTGCAATACAAGTATTTTTCAGAATGTGGGAGTAAAATACTCCCGTGTGGAAATCCGTCTGCAATAAAAAGAATAAATTTACAGAAAAACTGTGGTTTGAAACTACTAATATTTATTAAAATACCACTAACATCGACTAACACAAAAGCTTTACAAATTGACACAATCATTAAAATAAACTTTAATATAACAGAACACTCCAAAATATTGAAGAACTGAGATTTAAACTAGTCTAAAGATTTAATTAACTACGCAATGTTAAAGCAGATAAAAGGTTCCACGTTTATTTGAAGAAAAAAAAATACATTTAATTAATAAATGATACACACAAAAAAGTATATGATTAGTATTTTGTTAAAGAAAAAATTACACGCCAAAAGTTATTACAGTATATAAGCATTAACAATTATTTTGCAATTTTAATCAAGGACATCATATAGAATGGAAAATAAAACGAGTCTTATTTGGAATTGTGAAAAGAGTAACTTTTTAATATAATATTCGATAATTAATATGTGTTTAAGTGTGCAGCATATTAATTTATACTAAATATATGTTTAATGAAAATAATTCTAAGTATATAATCCATCCATTCCTCTTTCTCGCCCATAATGGGCTTTGGCCTGCTCCTCTACTATATTCCTTTTTGACTTGTCTGCTGTCTTGTTTTTCCATGTCTTCCGTGTTTTGACACCAAACTGCTTGAGGTCTGTCTCACGTTAACTTAAACCTGCCTTTAGGTCTTCTCAGTTTAATGTTTTGATTGGTTTTAACTCTATCCCTCTATTGAATGTAGTTCTTTCGTAGTCGTCCTTTTTTTACTGCCATTACTGTTGGGATTTTGTACAAGTTATACAAAATATTTGAATCATTTGGTGCAAAGAAACCGCAAGCTACCGATGTCAAAATATCTAATTATTTTTATCTGTTAAACTAGAATAATTTTTGTTTTTTTTATGTTTGTTATGGATGTACTAAATAAAGAACAAACTTTAAATTATATTGTATTGTTAAAATTAAAGTATAATCTAAATATTACTAGGTACAATTATTTTAGTGAGGAAAAATTGTGCAAGATACACATAACGTCACCAAAACAAGTGTGAAGACTTTAAACTCTACAACAATTAAAAATTCCACTTATTGGTTTTAAACGTTTCAGTGTGGATTTTTTTATATCCAAAAAAAATTTAAATATATCAAAGTCTTTACTTTAACACATGAACTGTCTCTATGTATCATTTTTAATACAATACAAATTTTAATACAATTTCACTAAAACGCATAAAAACTTTTTTAAAAACTTGTGACACGTCACAAATAATCCTTTATAGTTTAAAAAACACATATCATTGGAAAAATGAAAAAAACAATGTAATGAATTGAAACATAAAAATGCAGTCATTAGCATAAGTTAATTTAAAATTTTAAAAAAATATTATTTATATACAAAGAATGTAACTCTAGAGTTAAGAGTAAAATAATAATAGAAAAATGCGCTAAAATAGTGACAATTGTGACATTCAGTACTTTATTACAATATGTTTGCTTAATAATTAGTTTTGTATGGGTACATTGGTTTATACAAATTCTATTATTTATAGAAACAAGTTTAAGATTAGTTATTTTGTAGGATAATATCACTTACTTTTATTATATATTTAAAACGGCGAATTATTTTAAAAAAATTAGAAATAAAATTCCCGCTATACCCCACATTGCATAAACAGTGAATATAGATTGATGATTTTACATGCAATTTAGTCTAAAACAAAACTACGTTTACCATTACATTTTATAAGAAAAATTGTTGTAAAAAATTGTTGTAATTTTTCAGAGCTTCCTTCTTCAATAAAACACTAAAAATGGTATTAATTTTTTAACTGTGGTGAACAATTAAAATAAACAAAAATAATACATATACGTCCGATTAATATGTTTAGTAAAAAAATAGTTAAAGGCTTAACACGAATATTAATACATGAGTTTTCATTGTAAATGTTTATAAACCGTTAAAAAACTGTCTAACATACAATTAATATTTAACTAATAAGCAGAATAAACGTGTTACAATATATTTTGTAGGGATTTGTATTGCTGATTATTTACTTTAAAATTGTATTCTAAACGTACATTCCTATTTCTAATTATTTCAATGTTAAGTTTTTCTTTATTCATGTATCAATACGATGAATATCAGCACAACAAAAATTAAATTCTTGATTTAGAATTGCTTAAAATACTAAAGGGTTTTGTTTCCAATGGTATTCATTTTAATGTAACAAAACCATAAACGTATGTCTTACGTTTTTTAAAGTTTACCTTTTTTGGTAAAGTTAACCAAATTGAATGCCAAGTTCGCCCATTTAGGAATGGGCTGTTTGTCTGATGTGCGATTAATTTTCTCCAAACCTTTTGGCGCCAGTCTATGCAGAGTTCTGATGGGCCACAGAAGTCTGTGACAGGCTTGATGTGTGAGCACATCAATGTAGCAGGACATGAGGACGCCGTCCACAACAATGGTGCCGCTTCTGGTGAAAGGTGCAAACAGACCTTGACGGTACTGACGTGTGACGTTTGTAACACTGGACCAAACAGGTTCACCTGATTCCACCTGCAGGATCTCATCCCCAACGTTAATCTTCCCAGCCGCCAGGTAATGTTCTTTGTTTTTCTTTCTGCATAAGATCAGGTGGTTTTCCGTCAAAGTAGCTTGGTTGGATCTTGTGTGGATAACGACAAAAATAGCTCCACGGTTTTCGTCACTGTGTCCAAACATGAAGACTTCGTCAAACACCAGCTCGTTTTGTTTAATCACTGTAAGTATTTTTTCTCCCAGTCTCAGCTGGCTAAGCGTAACTAACCTACCATCATGTAACTGTACAATTGAATTACCAGGAAAACATCCACCACTTTCCTCGACTTCTGCATGAACTTGTTGCTCTACCTTTTGCTTAATTTCTTCGTCAATTTTCATTATGTTTTCAAGGCAAACTTTTAACCTTTCACGCGTTTCTTGGCGAACAGTGTATGTTTGGTCTTCATTGCTTTTCTTTTGAGCTTCATATATGAACACTTTAAGGGCAGCTAGTAGGTCGTTAAAAGGTTTATCATTAACAGCTACAACATTTTCTAACTGTCTGGTAACCTTTATTGATTCGCTTAGTAATGATGCATTGGCAATTTTTGTATCTACTTTTATCGCAGTAAAAATTGTCTGTACTTTTTCAAAGATAGAGCTGTCTAAAAATATTGCGCTCTTGGACTGCTCTTTGATAACTTTGGAAAATGTCTCATTTGCATTTTTTAAAATAGGACATGTGTACGGCTTAGTGTTCATTTTTTCAATTTCTCTGATTAAAAGTACAACCTGCTCTTTTTTCAGTTTAGGGTCTTTCTCGTTATTGTTGAACAACACAATTCTGTAATTGCATCTGCGCATTAAATTTTTGAAAAATTCATGATCTTGCTCATGAACCCAGGTTTTAAACGTCCTATATTTTTTACGATCGAAATTATCACCACCAGTTATAACAAATATACCATGGGTGTCAATAAATTTTTCCCCTACTACATTTTCCATCATTGCTATGCAGTGTCTTTCTTCGTTTGTTATTCTAGTACCGAGTTTTAAAACCAGTACAAAGGCATGCACCCCCCGTATGCACTTAGTTATGCCAGAACTAATGGATTTAACTAAATCTTTTTTTATCTCATCAGGTTTACAGAAATGTGTTGTTTCCGCACCTGGAACATCTACTACAGTAATACAGCGGCCATCAATGATTGCACTTTCACAAGAAGCTTTAGTTGTAATTGAAGACATGCTATCTCCATACTCAAAAGCATGTTTGCCTAATATTGTATTTCCTGTTGCACTTTTACCATGTCCAGTCTTACCAAGTAACATTAACCTCAACATACCGCCATCAGGAAGTGTTCTTGTTATTTCCTGTAGTTAAAAAGCAAACAAAAAATATCATTTATTAAGATTGAAACTAAAGTTTTAATCTCTTACATCTTTTGAAAAGGATCAATATGTATTTTTCACACTGACTTAGCATGAGTTAGTAAGGGTAAATCAAAGCACTTGCATAATCATAGCATTAAGATATGTAAATAGTGTGGGTATGTATGTGAGTATAGACATGGACATGGGCAATAGCAGGGACATAAAAATGGACATGGGAATATGGATAGGATTAGATATAGATAATTGGTCGTAGTGGTCGTCTAATAGACTGACTACCCGAAAGACTTGAGTACGGAACTCGGTATTTTGTTTGTAGGATGTCCTTTATATATATATATATAGATGTTGATGTGGATGTGGATTTGAGTGTGGGTGGGGCTATAGGTGAAGGTGTAGGTGTAGTTGCAGGTGAAGATGTAGGTGTAGGTGTATGTGTAGGTGTAGGTGTAGGTGTAGGTGTAGATGTAGGTGTAGGTGTAGGTGTAGGTGTAGGTGTAGGTGTAGGTGTAGGTGTAGGTGTAGGTGTAGGTGTAGGTGTAGGTGTAGATGTAGGTGTAGGTGTAGGTGTAGGTGTAGGTGTAGGTGTAGGTGTAGGTGTAGTTGCAGGTGAAGATGTAGGTGTAGGTGTATGTGTAGGTGTAGGTGTAGGTGTAGGTGTAGATGTAGGTGTAGGTGTAGGTGTAGGTGTAGGTGTAGGTGTAGGTGTAGGTGTAGGTGTAGGTGTACGTGTAGGTGTAGGTGTAGGTGTAGGTGTGGGTGTAGGTGTAGGTGTAGGTGTAGGTGTAGGTGTAGGTGTAGGTGTAGGTGTAGGTGTAGGTGTAGGTGTAGGTGTAGGTGTAGGTGTAGGTGTAGGTGTAGGTGTAGGTGTAGGTGTAGGTGTAGGTGTGGGTGTAGGTGTAGGTGTAGGTGTAGGTGTAGGTGTAGGTGTAGGTGTAGGTGTAGGTGTAGGTGTAGGTGTAGGTGTAGGTGTAGGTGTAGGTGTAGGTGTAGGTGTAGGTGTAGGTGTAGGTGTAGGTGTAGGTGTAGGTGTAGGTGTAGGTGTAGGTGTAGGTGTAGGTGTAGGTGTAGGTGTAGGTGTAGGTTTAGGTGTAGGTGTAGGTGTAGGTGTAGGTGTAGGTGTAGGTGTAGGTGTAGGTGTAGGTGTAGGTGTAGGTGTAGGTGTAGGTGTAGGTGTAGGTGTAGGTGTAGGTGTAGGTGTAGGTGTAGGTGTAGGTGTAGGTGTAGGTGTAGGTGTAGGTGTAGGTGTAGGTGTAGGTGTCGGTGCGGGTGCGGGTGCGGGTGCGGATGCAAGTACGGTTCTGGATACGTTTCCGGATAAGGGTACGGGCACATGGACAGGTATATTGATAATAATGATATGGACACAAAGACAGGGAACTGGCCGTGGACAGGCACAATTACATACGCATATTCAGATGCAAATTCAGATAAAGATGCAAAAACAGAGGCAGAGAAATATGTACATGGAAAAGCACATGCACATGTTCTTACACAATTGCATATCGATACATATACGAATACACAGATGAATATACATACCCCGATGCATCTGGGTATGCATATGCTGATTCAGATGCAGATGAAGATAGTGATACAGATACACATAGATGTTAACATGTTTATGATAATGAAATAATTAAAATAACTTACTTCGTAGTATTGTTCTGCTTCATTTAGTAATTGTCCAGCAGACTGATAGTTGGGTTGGAACTCTTTGGGATGGATAAATCTCATATCAAGTCCCGAAATAAAATCTTTGCTTAGTTTCAGTAAAGTCTCCAGATTTTCTATGGCTTTTTTTATCAGCTTAGTGTTGACGAAATCGCCAAAGTCCTCATTATGCATTAGGCCCTGTATTAAAATGTAAAGACCATCATCAAATACATGAGTGTGTGCGTGCGTATGTGCGTCCATCCGTCCATCGGTCCATTCCTCCCATCCATCCATCTGTCCGTCTTTATTCAGTATTATTGCATATTTATCCATCCATAAATTAATTTAGCCACAAATTCATTAAACCATTATTTCACACTAACAATAATGCATTTCTCCATTAATCCACCCGTTTATCCAAAATTACATCTTAAAACCATCCACCCACCTTTTCCCTTACCTGATATATTTCAAGAGCTTTTATAATGTTACAACGGCTTGAAAACAGGGAACAACAGGCATCAATGGCTTCTTCTGTGTACTGTTCAGACAATGTCACGCATGGTAGATCTATAAAAGTGTTAAATATGCTTTACAATTGTTATTATTTTATTAAACATCTGACATTTAACATTTTCTCTCTTTTTTTCCTCTATACAGTGTATATATATATATATATATATATATATATATATATATTTATATATATATATATATATATATATATATATATATATATGAATATATATATATATATATATATATATATATATATATATATATATATATATATATATATATATATATATATATATATATATATATATATATATATATATATATATAATCTACCACTTAAAGGTATACTTTTTTCCAGATACATTTTTAGTTTGTGTGAATAATAATAAATTTAGGTTAATTTTGTACTTTACGTTAATTTTTGTAACATTTTTTTTTTGAGACAGCAAATTAGATTGATGAAGAAAATTAAAACTTTAAAAATTGTACACGATGGTAATTAAGTCGCGTTTTTTACTATATGCACATCTATCACAAACAATTATGTTCGTCACCAACGAGTCTATTTTATCTGTATGATATATATATATATATATGGAGGTACCTCGACATACGAGCAATTAAACACGAGAGTTTTTAGAAACAAGCCGTCGTGCGTGCCACTTTTTGTTTTGCAATATAAAAAAAATAAAACACGAGGACCTCCCTTCAAGTGAAAGTGGGGAAAGAGTAGCGAATGAGATTTAAACCAGCGAAGAAAAATGCAGTGATAATAAAACGAAACTTAAAAAACAATTGTAAAGTAGCTGTTTTGTTTTTAAATGTAATGTTGAGGAGAGTTCCCCAAACACAATCAAGTCTTACATGTCAAAATTTTAAACGCATTGTGGTCCGTTGACTCCGATTTCAGCCTGCTTACTTTCTGGATTTAACCCCATAGCTTTTGTCCACCAAAGAACAATCTACAAGGCAGCAGTAGCAGAGGCGTAGCGACGTTTCCCGGCGCCCGGGGACAAACTTTCGATTTGTACCACCCACCGCAGAGTTTCGATTTGCACCCCCCCCCCCCTCAAACTTTCGATTTGCACCCCCCCCCTTAAAATTTTGATTTGCAACCCCCTCAAGCTTTCGGTTACTTTTTTCCAACCCACTTTGGCGCCTCTAAGGTCGGCGCCCGGGGACATATGTCCCCCACCTGCCCCCCCCCCCCTATCGCTACGCCTCTGAGCAGTTGTCAATTTTAAAATTATCTCTCTCCAAACATAGCTGTCCCCTACGAGCTAGCTTCATCTGCATGTAAGGGGTGAGGCAAATCAGGGAATTTTTTATGGCACTAGTTGGTGAATTTGGTTGTATTTGTGGCACTTCCTGTGCTTTTAAGCATGTTGTTGTTATGTATTGCACTGATATAAGCACTAAAACAAAACACTAAACGTTACCTGCATTATAGTTTACACTTTGAAGTGTCATCTTTAAAGGATAAAATGTAAGCTTGCTAGGTTGAATGCACCTTACATTGCCAGATTTCTCTAGTTAGAAATTATCAGTAAAAATAGAGAACGTTAGATAAAGTGAAAACTCTGATTGATTTTTAAAGGAAGGATGATTGATCCTTTCGTTAACAATTTTGCAATGTTTTTTTTATATTTTAAACGTTCATATATATATATATATATATATATATATATATATATATATATATATATATATATATATGTTAGGCTCAAACTGTCTGTTTAATTATTTAATTGTAAGCGTGCAGGTAAAATTAATTTTGTTATAAATGTTTCATAATCCTTTATTTTTATTACTCGATTGATCAATTATTTTCTTCAATTGGAATAATTTTATATCGGTTTCTTTATTATTAAATTAATGTCTATAGAAGACATGCAGCATATTCGAATGACTACGGCTGCTTAAATTTAAATAAGTATAATTTGTTTTCTTCTATACAGAAACAATACATTTTGTCTTACAAACTATAACAATTAAATACTAAAAACAAAAGACATTAAGAATTATTTTAACTGTAAATGCAAAATTAGCCTACATTGATATAATCTTATTCCTAGAACATATTACATTTTATAAAATTTGAATTTCTTACTGCCTCCACTGATTTTAAGATTTGCAAACCTAATGAAACACCGTAATGTACTAAACTTAAAATCAAATTGCGAAAAAACAGTTGAAGATTTTTACATATTATCCCGTCAGTTTTTACATTTTATTTTTAAATACTTAAACAAAAATCATGCGTTTATAAAACAAAAACCTTAACCACGCTTTCATAATGTACTTGATAAAAAATTGATAGTTTATAAATTGCTTTGCTATTTCACTTCAGTTATATACATTTAGCTTCAAGTTCTGTTATATCATATACACCTTTGCTCTAACGTAAAAGCATTTGACGTGGATAAAGACAAAACTACCCGCACTGAGTTACAGAAAGCACTCTCTCACCGTGGCCGTCCATTCCCCCTTATTAAAATATTATTTGTTTTCTACGTCAAGCAGCATATATTTACAATTATGCCAATTTAGTATATTACAGTTTTCCGATTATGTTGAAGCCATTTAATATAGCAAATGTTATTATCCACCAATTTTAACGCAATTTGCATTTTATTATTACTGAGGTGTAACCTTTAACATGTAATTTATTACTGTAATATGTCACACAACCAATTTAACCAATGATGAAGAGCGTTTGGAATTATGCATTATTAATGTAATAGCAATGTAGGCATAGAGACGTTATTTTAATGCACAAGACACAAGACAATAAAATCATAGGGGAATAGTTATTCTAAATATGTTTTAGTCACTTTATGCTAAGTTTTTTAGTGCAATGACAAGCGTATAAATCTAGATCTCTAAAGATTATAAAAATTTACGCTTTTCTTCCTGTAAATATAATATACAATTTTAAGCGTATCGAAGAGTATACTTACGAATTTCTTCCGAATTAAAACTGCTGTATGTTGGAGTTTGATCACGCACACAATCATAATCAACTTCACCTGACCACTTGTTTTTAAAAAAATTTCGGAGACATTCAATGACCCCAGATGGGCTTTTTGGACTGGTGGAGTCAAAACTGGCTGTGTTTATTTTAACTTGAATCTTTTTATATTTCTTATCAATTTTTAGTAAAAACTTTTTTAAGTTTTCTAAAACATCTTCATTTAGATCTCCTTGTTCGGATTTCAATTTTTTCAGAATTTTTTGTTTTAACTCGTCTGTCTTTTCTCGTTCTGCAACTAAAAATGGGTTACTTGTTTTAATCTAAAAAAAAGAATTTGTGTAGAAATTTTCCGAATAATCATTACACTGGGATTAAAGCGTTATATTAACAATCGTAAACAATCACAATATTCAACAAGACTTACCTTTGTGCTTAACTGTTACAGCTATCACGAGTTCATTTCCGAAATAAATTTCTTTAATCAAGTGAGTTACGTTCTTGTTATTATGTCCATCTTGCTCACCAACATCATCAACATTATGTAGAACTTCTTTTTTCTGTAATTTGAAAAAACTATAATTATATAATCAAACATGTAACTTCACTTTCCAAACATTTTCACAACATGGTTTTCGATTTCTTAACATTTCTATATTAAAGTGAACGTAAAGTGTTTGTAATAACGGTCAGAGATATTTAGACGAATTATTTTGTTTTCCGTGATGCATTTGTGGATTTAAAACACAACGGTGCATAAATCTCGAAAAAAAACGATAAATGGAGATTATATATATATATATATATATATATATATATATATATATATATATATATATATATATATATATATATATATATATATATATATATATATATATAATTAGTTAGTAAACCCACACCTAACGGAAACCAACCTGTCCTAGTTTAACTAAACCTTACTTAACAGCATATATATATATATATATATATATATATATATATATATATATATATATATATATATATATATATATATATATATATATATAATTTGCATAAGATATTCTTTTAAAAATTTAAACTATACCTACCTTTTGGAAGTTTAACTTTAGACAAATTGTTGTTGAATCTAAATCTTCGAGCTCCTTCAACAAAGATAACAGCCAATCGTTTTGTATAGCATTTATCCTGACTTTCAATGCGTACTCCATTGGTAATTTTAAAAATTGACATAATCCTTTAAAATCTGATGCCAATAAAAATGTTTTTTCCAAAATGTCAATCCGCTAAAAAAAAATAAGAAAAAGTTGAATTTATTAAAAAAATATATATGTATATATATATATATATATATATATATATATATATATATATATATATATATATATATTTATTTATTTATACATAAAATGTACATATTAAATAACAGCCTCGATGCAAAAGAGAAGAAGCATAGCATACGTGTAAGGATATCGACGTTCTCAATGGTATTGATATAATTCGTTACGTGACAAAGAAAGCTGTACGTCACGTAAGCTTTTATTAACATTTTATTTATAGAACTACACTGTTTCTTTAGAAGCCTACATATTACCTACCCGACTATAGGTTCAAAATTTCTCTAGGTTTGCTATTTCAAGAAAAATGTAGGACTTTGTCCGCAGATTCCATCCTCCATGAATCGAGCAAGGTGTCAACTAGAACTTGTGTACGAATGCACTATCACCATGAGCACCTAATTCAAACTCTATTCATTCGCATTCAAACATTATTTTAACAATGTGACACGTTTGCCAACAAGTGTTGTCAAATTAAAGGTGGAATAAAATCCAGAGAAATGTAACATTTCATACATGCTTATTACACAAACACTATTCTCAAGCATTTAAAGTGAACATATTAAACAACCGAAATTGTCATAACATTTTTTACAACAATTTTTAAACATAAAGACTGTGGATTACTTGCATCGTGCAACATTTTGTTTTGATTACTGTCACGGGAATTCACTCAGTATTAAAGGATAACAACTGTTAAAAGCTAAAAGTGATATACACAAGCGAGGGTCAGGATTTATTGAAAAAAATTCATAAAAAAACGTTTTAATAACAAGCTTTATTGTACTAATGCACTAAAAAGTAGAAAATAAATTATAGACTATTATTTAAATAACTATAAAGAAAAGAGTGGGTCACTTTAGTATCTATTGGATACCTTTACTAATGTTAAGGAAGACACCCACGCTTTTCTTTATAGTTATTTAAATAGTAGTCTATAATTTATTTTCTACTTTTTAGTGCATTATAATATAAACGCTTGTAATTAAAACGTTTTTTATGAATTTTTACCGCAATTTTTTTACGGACACTTGCGATTATTAACTCGTCATTTCTGGATGGATGTATGAATGAATGAATGGATGTGTGTCCGCAGCTTTAAGTCGTATCTCCTCCTCAACGAAGCAATATCGAGGACTAGTTCCAAAAGCAAATATGTTAAGCAAGTTCCGAGGATGATTGTGGGCCAAACAATTCTCCGAATTCCTTCATGGATTTCCCGGAAAAGCCAAAAAACCTCGAACAAATACATTTTTTGGCCCATATCTCGGCAACCAGACTACTTAGCGACTTGAAACATTTACCAATCGATTCCTGCCATAATTTAGAACAATATTGCCGAAGAAAGTTTTCAAAAATATCCTTTCGTTCGGTCACAAAAAAATATTTACTACTTTTTTAAACTGAGCATCATGTAGGCCTACTCGTTAAAATAAAACTATTTCCCTTGATATAGGTTAATATAGTTGTCTATTTTTAGCGCAATTTCCATACTGGTTTCTATTTTGTTTTGAATTATTAAAACTACTTGTGTTGCATTATTTATTTGCTGAATATATGATTTATCTCGATTTAAAGTTGTTATGGATAACATAAGGAAATTGCGCTTAAATTGTCACTAGACTTTTTATTAACTTGTTTATTTTTCTTCTTTAAATAAAATTGTGGTTATACATTTAAAACATCTAACATATTATTTTCAACAAAAGTCCGTAGAAAGTTCTTCATATATCGCTGCAGTTTCTGATGTGATGTCCGGCAAAAATATTTTGCGGACAGACAGAGAGAGAGAGAAGTGCGCACGGGGCCATTATATATTATGATATGCGGTTTTTGAGAAATCGAAAATAACGTAAATTAGTACTTCCGGTCAACGGAAATTACTCAGAATTTGACATTAGGTAGAGATATAGACCTTTTACTTACATGTGAAATTTCATTGATCTATCTGAAATAGTACTCAAGTTATAGGCTTTTGAAAAATTCAAAATAGAAAAAGTACCACTTCCAGCTATCGGAAATCGCTCAAAAGTTGATACGGATCTACGATTTTGAAAAAATACTTATATATAAAATTGTATCAACTTATCTATAACGGTACTCAAGTTATCATGTTTACACACAGACAGACAGACATGGAGAGGAACATGCTGATTTAATGTGTGCCATTGTATACCAAAATTTCGGAACATTTCCTAAATATTAATTGATCAAACAAGTTGTCATAACAAGTTTTATTTTTCGCACACTATGAAATTATTAGTGACGAATAAAATCACCACACTCTTTTGCATTTTTCTGCACTATAACCTTATGACTACAAGTCTTTAGTCTTTAATGAATTTATTTTCACTCTATTTTTTTAGATTTAAAAATCTTTTTGTTGTCTGGCACATGATCTTGCCTTATTGACATTGTACTTCAAAAATGTGATGTCACATTGAATTCTCTTCAAATCTTGACCCTCGTACCAACTTAGAAACGAATCTGTCAGTTAGAATTGCCCGAAATTTTGCTAGCCTGTTTCGACCTAGGACACCAGACTGATTGACTACAGACAGACAGATGAAGCAAGTTAAATAAAAACATGTTATAAAAGCTTGTAAAAAAAGTTTTATGTGAAGAATTACCTCATCTCTGTGTCTTGCTATTGAATTGTTAGTTTGAGTAGATTCAAATTTCCTTGCGTCAAAGAAATCGCCGAGGCGCGTCCCTAACTTAAATGGGGCTGATCTCAGCATAGCGGACATCTACAAATACAATTGTACAAAATTTTCAATAAAAATAAAATTTTCTCTCTTTACTAAAAGCTTTGGTTGCTAAAACGTGTAGGTTTCACCCTTACATAGAAGATATATAAAAGCAAAAACAGATCAAAATAATCACAATACAAAGTGTTTATTTGAGAATACAAAACATTGTTGATCAAGTGCAGTTTTTTATTACAAGCAAGTCTTCGACATTTCCGCTATCCACATCCACATATATATATATATATATATATATATATATATATATATATATATATATATATATATATATATATATATATATATATATATATATATATATATATATATACATAAATATCACACATATATCAAGGACCGAAAAATCTACTCACCGTTATAGTTGTTCACCAACATAAAATGATCGATGCACAGAAGTAAAATACAAGCTGCCAGCAATAGATATTTTCTAGGAAAAGAGAAATCCCCGTAAAAAACATGCGCTGTAGATGCTGGGGTTCTCAATTCTGAGAGAGAAGACAGAAAAATAAAATTTTAATTAAACAAATGACGTATATGTCTGAATGATACTATAAAAGAAAAAACATACTTGCAAATTTAATTCTCGCTTCAATCAAACAGTGATTACAAACATACATGCCCAAATTCGAAAAATGTCATATTGCCACAGATTTAATATTAAAGATTTAAACTAAATCTATTTAAACGTGATGAGTTATTTAGTACAGAGATACAAATTCACACAAACTCACACAAATATTAATTTACAACTTGCATTACTCTTTTTTAAACTATATATATATATATATATATATATATATATATATATATTGCGTTGAAACAATAACATTAGAACTGCTCACCATATCTAACAATATTTTTATTATTCCCCTTTCTCCGCGCAATTTCTTTGTCATTTTCCTTCTCAGAAAGTCCAAGTCAGCTATTTGTAACATCGGGAAAATCCACAATTACGTAATTACCTCCCTCAATTTTCCATTATTTTTAGTTTATTTAATGCAGCTATACACACAGTATATGTTGGCCTATATAATAGGCATACGTATTTTATATATAATGCATACATATTACATGTATATATAATGCATTTATAATAGAATGTTAGCTATGAATAAAAGTATTATTTTATAACTTACAAAAATTTTAAAGATTGAAAATTGAGATCAGTAGTAAACTCTTTGGCTTAATAGCCTAGCATCATCACCAATATGTTCCCTACAGTTGATAAAAAAAAGTTGATATGATACTGATTCTCTTTTTTTAACCAGGTAATACGATATACAGTGAAATATAACGTTTTTAACTTTCTTTTATAAACTTGAAGTATGTGCTAAGGGTTGGGTCAAAACAAGAAAGATTGTTTAAAAATGTAATTGATTATTGAGTAACAAGCTAAAGTAAACTAAATACGCAGTAGTCAAACGCTACACAGCAGAAAGACAGAGAATGGAAATATAATGAATATATTTTTAATATTTCGCACTGACCACTCATAACGTTGAATGCAGCAAATGACTCATGGTTTTATTTTTAGAAAATCATTATTTTAAATGTTAGCGTTTTAGTAACATTTTAAAGCAGTTGATGATAATTCATAAATCCCCGTTCCATTTCTTGTATATTCAAATCGACTCTAACATTCATCGAACATAGTTGGTAACTACTTAGAGGTTTATTAATATCTAGCTATAACTTTAGCCGTACAGACTCTTGATTATGAGCTTGTGAATCGAACGTATCAGTTATTCATAGACAAGCAATTAATCGAATGAAAACATTTCCAGAAAATATTGTAAGCGAATTATGTTTGATGTTGTCTCACGTAAAGTGTGGCATGGTCAAGCTATAGAACGCTGACTTGTAAACCGAAAGGCATGAGTTTGGTAAAGGGCTATACATCTCCACCTGACATATCAAATGCTAAAGAGATAAAAGGAAATACCTGGCGGAAAGAAACAGATCAACAAGGCTGGTTACATACGTTTCTAACTGCTCTATTCACGACCATACAGAGGCGTAGCGAGGGAGGGGGGCGGTGGGTGCGGACCGCACCGGGTGACACTATTTAGGGGGGGGGGGGGGTGATACCAAGGCAAAAAATAGCAAAATATATAGAGAAAATGATAATTCCACTTAATTAAGTGATTAATTCGAGTGTTAAATAGTGTTTTAAGAGGTGCAAATCGAAAGTTTGAGGTGGGGTGCAAATCGAAAAATTAAAAGTGTGTCCCCGGGAAGGATCGCTAAGCCTCTGGGGGTGACACCATTAAGTGCCGCACCGGGTGACACCCGACCTCGCTACGCCACTGCGACCATGTAATGGTCTGCCTGGTTTAAGAGGATTGTACAAATCGGAGATGAGCAAATCGGATGTTTTATTAGGTAAAACAAAAATTTTATTTACTATTTTATCTTGATTATGTGTTGATTGTTGTCATTGTATATCGTGAATGAAAATTGCAACATACTCAGTTTCTGAAGCATAAGTGTGTGTGCACAAACCAATATCATTAAAGCAAAATAACTGTACACTAAAAATGTAATCACCTCAAGCTTTTTGTTTCTATAGCGCATTCAATGGTTTATCCATAAAGTAAACAAGTATTTAGCTGGGGGGGGGGGGGGGGGGGGGGCTAAATATTTAACGGGATTTTTTTTTAAAACAATACCATCCACTAGTATAAATAATATTTTTTATATGTATGTTTAAAGCACTATTTTTTAAAACGAGAATGTATTTCGAGCCTTGCCGTGATTGCGCTGAGCATTCAAACATGTAAATGTTGATTATGAAGCTAGGAAATTGAGAATACAGTTACAAAAATGTGTTCGAAACAGTATTAATTGTAGTATGGCATGGATTTTTTAAATTTAAATTTGTCATCTATAATTTACTCTTGAAGACACATATTTAAAGTATCTTAGTATATCTCGATTTATGTTTTAATTATACCTTTTGTACACACACACACGCACACTCACGCATTATATGTATATATGAACAAAACTAACAAACAAGTGAATTTAAATGTAAAAATTTATTGTAAATTACACTAAACAATTGCTTTCGTCAGTGACTGCCTACTGCTCCAGTGCCTGACTCAACACATTAAATATAATAACTGCTGCTGGGTACTGGGTTAAACTGAAAGGAATTTTAAAAATAAACATAAAATTTTTTTTTATAAATATAGATTTAATGTATGCATGTTACGTTGAGGTTTCACAAAACCATGATGTAAGTTAGCATTGTGCCGACATTACAACATACAAACACAATGAGACTTATTATTTCAATTGACTTAAGTCTAAGTTATAAATGCAAGTCGGATTATCGATGTCATACGAACTCTAAAAGTTAGAAATGCTAAGATCTCGACAACCAATAACCATTATGTGTACATAAAACAGATAAAAAATGTATGCTTTGTAGTCACTATCGTAATATTGTAATTTACTTCTTTTTTTTTTTAATTAAGTAAGCATATTTTTGTTATATTGAATGCGAGAGAAGATAAGAACTAATACAACGAATATTTTAAAATGTAGTTACAGCTGTATATACTATTTACATGCGTTATGCTTACGTTTTGCCATGTATATTAAGTATAATTTAAGTCCTCACCCTTTTTCATGACTTTACTTTTGCCATTAAGTATTAAACTTAGCGTTTTTTTGTTGTTGTTGTTGTTTTTTTTTACTTTTTATTATTAGTTAATTTTTTCGTATGTTTATCAAAAATGTGAAACAATATTTTATGATCTTACAGAAGGGCGACATCCCAGGAAAACCTCCACCAAACGGCTGGGCGGGACTCGAACCTGCGGCGGGCGTCTTGCCCCCAGCTAGCTGTTGCATCATGAGTTGCTGTAATAGCTGAAATATGGCACAGTTCACTAGAGGTAAGATTATGTTACTGCTTAGACAAGAGGTAAGGTTACTTTATGTTACTACACTAAAGTTAAGGTAATTGTATGTTACTGCTAACTATAGAGCTAAGGTTACTGTATGATTCTGTCTCTCCTAGAGCTAAGGTTACTTTAGGCTACTGACTACAGTAGAGCAATGGTTACCTTATGCTGCTACCTACACTAAATTTTAGATTACTTTATGCTACTGCTTAGACTATAGGTTAAACACAGGTGAGTGTCAGGTAAAACACATGTGATGTCAGGTAAAACACATGTGATGTCATGTAAAAAACAAGTGAAGTCAAGTAAAACAACGGTGAGAGTCAGGTAAAACACAGGTGAATATCAGATAAAAAATCAGTGTCAGGTAAAACACAGGTGATGTCATGTAAACCACAGGTAAAACACAGGGGATGTCAGGTAAACCACAGGTAAAACACAGGTGTGTGTCGCCCTACCTGAGCCATCTGTGGGTTCTGGAACATCTGCATCATCTGGGCCATGTTGTTGGCTGGATGTGCAGGTGTGGCGGGTGTGGCTGGGGCTGTTTGTGGTGCAGGTGTTGCAGGCGTGGCTGCTGACCCGGTAGATTTAGGGGCTAATGAGATAATTAATGAACTTATGTACACATAAATTGAAGAGAAGTTCATTAAGATGAATATATATTTTTGTTTTTATTTCCATTATACGTTGCAAAAAAATGGAACAGGTTATTATAAAGCTACATGTGTCAAAATCATACAAAGTATTTTAACACACTACAGTCATAGCTAATGTTTGATTATATATTAAACTCGTGCAGTCAATGCTAAGTCCGTGCAGTCAATGCTAAGTTCGTGCAGTCAATGCTAAATTCGTGCAGCCAAAGTTCGTGCAGTCAATGATAAGTTCGTGTAGTCAATACTAAATTCGTGCAGCCAAAGTTCGTGCAGTCAATGATAAGTTCGTGCAGTCAATACTAAATTCGTGCAGCCAAAGTTCGTGCAGTCAATGATAAGTTCGTGCAGTCAATGCTAAGTTCGTGTAGTCAATACTAAATTCGTGCAGCCAAAGTTCGTGCAGTCAATGATAAGTTCGTGTAGTCAATACTAAATTCGTGCAGCCAAAGTTCGTGCAGTCAATGATAAGTTCGTGCAGTCAATACTAAATTCGTGCAGCCAAAGTTCGTGCAGTCAATGATAAGTTCGTGCAGTCAATACTAAATTCGTGCAGCCAAAGTTCGTGCAGTCAATGATAAGTTCGTGCAGTCAATACTAAATTCGTGCAGCCAAAGTTCGTGCAGTCAATGATAAGTTCGTGCAGTCAATACTAAATTCGTGCAGCCAAAGTTCATGCAGTGCCTAAGAAATAACACCAAGAGAATCTACCTGTGTTGCCTCCAAACCCAGGCATAAGGGCGGCCATTAAAGGACTTTGACCCACTGAAATAAGAACAATTATTTTTATTATAAACTTGTACAACTCTTTTTACAGCCAACAGAGTTGATTTTTTTCAACTAAACCTAAACAACGTGATTATAATGAAAAGATGTTTTGAGGTTTTTGAACTTACTCATCGATGCAAATGGGTTGGATCCTCCCATGGCTCCAGTGCCTCCCATTCCAGGCAGTCCTCCCATTCCTCCCATTCCTGAGAGACCCCCCATGCCCCCCATACCACCCATCCCGCCCATCCCACCCATCCCCCGCATCATTGGAGCGTACATCTGCATGAGGAGGACAGTGGGGTTGACCTTGCCGTTACACTGTGGCCTTGAGCACGGGTCTGAGAAGGCAATCAGTTATAAACGTGATCATATATCCACCACAACATATAATTATAATAATTTATTCCACACAAATTCCATACACTATCATTCATTCGTGAAAAACTATGCATTATTCTTTTTGGATAAACTATAAATAGATATTAGTTTGCTGACACAAAGCACTATCATAAAAATAAAACGATTGTTGAATGATGTACGCATATAGCAATAGGGCTTGTAAGTCACGGTCTCTTTCGATTAAAATTCGAAATCTTGTTAGCCAGGGAAAAAATCTACATGTTCGAACTTAAATAATTGTTAACATGATGCCAATATTTAAAAAAAAATTATAGCTATATGTTTTTAGGCCTCGTTCAAGATTTAATAATACCAAAAGTTCCAAAAAAAAGGCAACAATTATACATTGTTGTACTACTAATAAAAACAAATGAAGTAACGGTACGCCTACCGCTTGCACAGGCTGTCCGGTGACCTACTTACAAGCCCTATTACTTAAGCTGATGAAGTTTCAAAATAAAGGGCTCAGCGGAAAATTATACTAAGACCTAAGTGTAATGTGATTGTTTTGAGCAAAAAGAGATCGATTTGTGTTCAATGGTGTTAAAATAAGTCGAAGTTTTTTTTTTACAATTTTATTACATTCAAACACCTGGGTACTTTTCCCATGACTAAAATTTACAGGAATTGTTTAGGGGAAGTAATAAAATATTATTCAAGTCCTAACCCAATTTTTAACTGAGCCCCATAATGAGTAAACGTATTTGTAAAGATATAACAGTTTACAACATCACCACACATCAGTTTCAAAGACGGAACTTTCAACGAAAAACTCACCAAGGATCATTGGGTATTCGATTACTGAAATAAAAAAAGAAAGAAATTACTCGTACAAAGCGAGGAATGTTACGAATAAATTATTGATTTCGTCCAGCTTGCAGAGACAGCTGGTGAGTTACTTCAGAATGTAGGCAACGTGTGCATAAACTGGGTCGATTACAGTCTATTCTAAACCTGAGCCTATTACAATCTATTTTAAACCTAACCTAAACAAGAGTAATGTATAGTCTATTCTAAACATGGGTCAATTAAAGTTTACTCTAAATCTGAGCCTATTACAATCTATTTTAAACCTAACCTAAACAAGAGTAATGTATAGTCTATGCTAAACATGGGTCAATTAAAGTTTACTCTAAATCTGAGCCTATTACAATCTATTTTAAACCTAACCTAAACAAGAATAATTTACAATCTATTATAAACATGGGTCGATTACAGTCTATTCTAAACATGAGTCAATTACAATCTCTTCTAAACATGAGTCAATTACAATCTATTACTTTATGATAGCTAGTTTAAATAAACATACGTAAATTAACCTGTTTTAATTATAATAAATTTTATAAAAACTAAAATGTAAAACGTTGTGTTAACAAACCTGTATCGAAATAATCTCCAAACATATCTGAAAGTAAAACAGAAAGTGATGTAAGAATGTAATTTAGAAGAAAATTAATATTTTAAACGTATATATAGCTTTGTACATGAAAATTGTTTTTGTATATTTACAGATAGGATAATAGTTTTATAAACAGTGTATTGTTTGATAAAAGATTTTATTAAAAGAGTTTGTATCTATAAATTGTGAGAACTTACTTCCTGGATCTGTATCTGAAATTGTTGAATAAGAAAAAAAATTAATAGATTTGAAAAAACTGTTTCATTTTTTTTAAGTCAAATTTTTAGTCGCAAAAAGGGTTTCTTTTCATAAATGTATACTAAACTAAACTATTATTAGGAAATCGTTAGACTATTGAAATATCAATTTGATTTTTAACTAATGTTTTATTTGGTATGTTTGGTTCGATGTATTGAGCAAACTATTACGATGATGTCTAACTAGAAAAAAATTATGAACTATATATCTCGTGCACTGATTTAGGTCTGGAAAGGGCAGGTAACTGCACGTAAAAATGTTAGAGTAGTGTAGCACTTACTTCCCGCCATTCCTGGCATCATACTGCCAGTGGCTTGGTTGTACAGGCCTGAAATAAGAGAATGTTTTATAATACCCCGTCTGTAAGGAACTAATATAATTTAACAAAATTTATGAGCCATATAAATATTGCACCAATCGTCTCTTAAATTTAAAAGTAAACAATGTTTAAAATGTAAAATATAAAAATTAATCTAATATGGATAATGATAGAAAAAACATGAATCGATAAAGAAATAATATAAAAAATGTATATAATTTTTAACATGTTCACTGTTATTTGATTAAGGTGTCTCTTTTGCTGCAACCCATACAACAAAGTGTGCACAAAACAATAAGTTTGACTTGAAGCTAAATACCATAACAACTCAATACTAATATTATAATTCAAAATGGCATTTCACAGAAAAACAGACACATTAACTACTATCGCATTATAAAAAAAACAATTTTAAATTCTATTTTATCTATAGACATTTTCTTCCGCTGTCAGATTTATTATATCCGGGCCTAATCCCTCACCTCACAATTTAGTAATATCTCCTCCAAATTAATATGGATATTCAAGAATGATAATGAACTAATGCGACGTCTAACACACGCTCACATACGACAAAAGTTAAAACAAATCCACAAGTCTTACACTGCATCTGTGGGTCATTGTGACGTCTAACACACGCTCACATACGACAAATGTAAAAACAAAACCACAAGTCTTACACTGCATCTGTGGGTCATTGCCTCCAGCCATCGCTCCGCTCACTCTCTCTGTACGGAAAATAGAATTGTGTATATACAAAAACATTTAATGAAATGTATTATAATAATATAAGCCGCTAGGTAGTGTGTCAGTCCTTCCTTCCATCGACGGTATGGCGACTTTGTCTTCGTTTTTCAGAGCTGGAAGAGTGCGATCTTGCTTGGAAAGGGATAGAACGCCCGGGGATACGTGGCGATTTAAATTACACCAGGAATGAGGGTGGGGGAAATCTGTGAGGGCGTTACGCCATTTTTTTTACCGTAGCGGACACGGGTACAAGATAGTTGTAATATAAATTACAACGGTAGAGTGCTAGGCTGTTAACTCGAAAGTCTTGAGTTCCGGATCCAAGTCAGTTGAACGTCCCTGAATCCACCCAGCTATAATGAGTACCTAACTCATGTTAGGGAAAGTTTAGACGGTTGGGCAAAGTGCTGACCACAACTTCCCTTCATATGCCGAGGTCAAGAAACGTATGAAATCTACATAGTCATTATAGTGGATCGCTACATCTAAGGAGGATTCTTTTTTTATTTATTTTTACATCACTCTACTCACGTGTGTGGAAGTATTTAGAAGCAGCGCCCATTCCGTCAGCTGAGAACGTAAAATATATTCAAATAAAATTGTCATGTTTGTGTAAAATATGATTAATGTGTAAAGTGCTAAGTAGGCTACTCAATAACAACATTTCACATAAAAACACTTGCTTGTATTCGCTTATTAACTAAAAGGTAATCGAATACTTACACAAAGCTTCTTTGCCACCGAACATCACTGTGGAAAACATCGTTAGAGATTAAACACTGTGTGCATAACGTTATCAAAAGTTTGAGCAAATAGCCGTCGGAAGTAATTGTTTTAATTAACTTAGGACTTAGTGATGTTAATTATAAAATTTCTACTGACATTCTGTTGCAAAATGTATTGTTTTCATTTACATACCACTTTTTATGTTTACAATCAAATTAAAAGTGTAACAAATATTACTGAAATTACTTCCATTTGATATGGTGTTTAATCAATAATGTATCAACTTACTTAGCTTTCTGCAAATATCTGTGGAAGAAGAAAATATTAAAATGAATAAAACCATTACTAAAGTTACCGTCAGAGGAATCTGCTTTTGATTTTAAGCTCTCCACTGAATACATCAACATACAGTAAGTACCGCAGTACGTGACTTTCATTGTTCATTCCCCTTATTAGTAGTCTGTACACTTTAATAATCCTCAAAATTCTGCGTTAAAACGCAGAAATGCGCCAATTTTCTTTACTCTTAACCACCCCCCCCCCAAAATCTAAAAAAAATCAACTCTAATATACATCCCATCAATCTGTTCCCCAGAGCACCACCAATACCCCTTCCTTCTCGATATTGAATCTACTCCCTTTGTACCCACCACACCCACAATACAGAGAGGCACTTACCTCCAAGTGATAAACCTTGAAAGTTCACACCTACATAAAAACAAATAAAATAAAATAATTATCACAAAATGTATGCACAAAGAAGCGAACTTAATGTGTGAGAATAAATAGTTCGTTAAGATTGCAATATATTTGACTAACAGTAACAGAACTAGTACTCTAAACAAAGTATATATATATATATATATATATATATATATATATATATATATATATATATATATATATATATATATATATATATATATATATATATATAATATATAAATAAAATAACTCAGTGAAGAGTTTTAAGGACCTACCAAATTAATCGCACGTAAAACAATGAAAGAGACCTATATAAGTTTAAGCTGTTTAAAACGGTCCATAATTTAACACAAAAACTAAATTATATCGTCTCAATAAAATTATAGTTCTTGTAGTATAGCCAATAAAATTATCAGTGTACAGACGTCTGGAAAGCTCTTGTCAGCGGCCTATGTCCCAGTAGGGACGACAGGCAAACATGACATGACATGACAATAGATCTACAAACCAGGTACAGTAAGAAAAGTGGGATCCGGACAAAAGGCCGACATGAAGAAAAGGCCGACAAGACAAAAGGCCGACAAGACAGAAGGCCGAAATATGTCGGCCTTTTGTCCTACACCCAAGAAAAGTATTGGTGATGTAAATGTGTAACAAATACGTACGTCCTCCAGGGTTGAAAGCTGTGGCGGGGACGTTGAAGAACGAGGGTACGGGCAGCATTTGGGCTGTCGTACAGGCGACCAACAGGGCTGTTTGGGTGAGAAAAGTTGATGTCGTTATGTGTACATCACATTTTTACACATATCTCAACATCAATTATTATGTTAACTTAAAATATTATACAAGATTCAAACATTCATGATCATTAAATTCAAACAGAAAGTTGAGTTTATTATAATACAGATTTCAAGAGTATAATTATTTCTTGTGTAAGTAAAGCGTTTTAAACGAAGCAATGATGTATGTGCTTTAGTTTTTCAAGTAGGCTAGTCGGTCAATGGGGCATGAGATTTAAAATAGTTTATAATCTTATGCCGTCGTTCTAGTCAGTTGTCTGGGCATGTTCCTATGGTTTACGGCCAAAAATTTATTTTCGTGAATTTAATTGTCTTCTCTCGCCAACAATTTCTTCCAGGCATCTCTTCGGATGGGTGAAGGGAGGGCTCTCCCCTCTAAGAAAGTCTACCGCCCCCCCCCCCCCTCCAACTAAATGGATTTTATATAGAAAATATATACTTTTAACAGTGTCCGCCCTCGGAAATTTTAGTCCGCCCCCCGAAAATTTCAAGCCCCCCCCCCCCACCCCCTGGAGAAAAATGTCTGGAAGAAGCACTGCTCCCCAACCAGCAAATTAATAGTTTGTACCTGGTTAAAATTAGATTTCCAATGTTTATTTCCGTGATTTATTTAACCAGCAAGGCAATAATTTGTATCTTGTCAAAATTAGATTTCCAAAACTTATTTCCGTGATTTATTTAACCAGCAAGACAATTATTTATATCCAGTCAAAATTAGATTTCCAATGTTTATTTCCGGGATTTATTTACAAGCCCAAATTTCCGGCTCAACAGGTTGTTTACGGTAAACATTCCCCTGGTGAATAAATGACGGCCTAGAGGACAGGAAAGCCTGCTGACGTGTCACGATCTGGACCCAGGGGAGGGGCGAGTGGCCGGAAGCTGTCAAAGACGTCTGACACGTGACGTAGCGAGGATGTCCCAGACAGCACGTTTTGAACGTTTGTGATTTAACACAGACCGATATAACTTATCAGTCTAAAAATACACTGGACGAGTTCATTGTGATTTACCAAAGACCGATATAACTCTTCAGTCTAAAAATAAAATTGACTGACCGATATAACTTATGTGTCAAAAATACTTGACGATTTCATAGTTTTGATAAATATAGTTCCCTTGACTCCACTTCTGATATTAATCACCTCTCATCTCCCCCATTATTTGAATCTTACGTAAAATTTAAACGGTAGGGCCTATACGTTTTTAAAAGTTAAACATGTTGTTTTTTTTTAAACAACGACAATTAATTTAAGAAAACGGATATGCTTGTTGAACGAGTGTCTACGAAAACTTTTAAACAAAAGATAGTAGTTACAATTTCTCAAAGTTAACCCGGACTAACCGTTTTACTCCATAGACAGAGCCATAAAAAACACCTCACTTTTAAAAATTATTCTCAAAATTATATCATCCTACATTCAAAATCTTTAAAATGGCAAGTTTGTTAAAAAGTAAAATTTCAACTTTGAAAACATATTTTGATTCTGAGAGTGATGGTATGCACTCTTTAGTCACAGAAACAACAAAAAAATGTGTTGTAAGGTATTACATACGAAGGTCATTAAAATTTTAGAGACAGACGTGTTGTAGTTAAGAAATAGCAACTTACCGAAAACAAAAGGTTTCATTCCTAACATCTTAAGTTTCAGAGTTCACAAGAAGTTGATGTAGTAGTTTCTTGATGTCTAAACTTGATTGTTACTTGTCTTGGATTGTTACGTTAATACTGAAGAATAAAACATATTTTAATTAGATTGAGTAAAGTATTAAAGTATTTTCCAAAATTAAAAAGTTTAATAAACTACTTAAACAAGTGACAAAACAGTTAATGATAAATTTATATTCCAACACAAACCTAGAAAATCGACATTTTAAAAAACAATATTAAAGGTAAGATAAACAATAAATAAGTAAGAGATTAGAGTATATGTATAATTATTTAAAATCGTAAACAATTATAATGATAGAGTACAAGAAATTTAACACTAAGTAAAAATTATGATTTTTTTTTTAAAAGAAGCTTGCAATTATTATTATTTATTCCAATCGGTAACAGCTGTCCTAAATGTAATTTATAAATACAATAGGCACATCGGTATATGATTTAATTATAATATTACTACAACATTTTATAATTGTTGCATCTTGGGTTTTCATTTTAAAATCTTAAAGTGAGGCTTAGAAACAAATAGCCGCCATGTTTTTATGTTATTTATGAGAATCATCTTCACAAAAACAAATTAAGCTCGAAAATATATCTCTCCCTGGCTAACGAGACTTCGAATTTTAAGTGAGAGAGAACGAGTCTTACAGGCCCTAAATCAACAAGCACAAGAATAAATGGCTACATGACATGACATGTGGACAATGGCATCTATCTCTGTGGCGTAAACATGTTGTGACGTGTTCGTGAGGCAAGAGAGATTACGTCTACATTTATTTCTCACATTTAAAAACAAATGACAAATTCATTTGTCACTCCTTTGTTAAATGGGATGATTTACGTTCTAGGCATTTTACCGTAAACACGTACCGTAAAACACGTAGAAAGTATTTTAAAAAGTTGAAAATATTTCTGGTTTAATATCATCATCTTTTACCATTAGTACCGTAGACACATGGGGCAGAGTTTTAGAGACTTCGGCATATGAAGAGATAGTGTGGTCAGCACTATACCCAGCCGCCTTTCTTTTCCCTAACGTGAGTTACGTACCCATCAGAGTTGGGTGGACACATGGACGTTCTACTGACTTGAACCAGGATTCGAAATCGAGAGTTTCGGTTTAGCAGTCTAACTCTATACCGCAAGGCCGCGCAGTTTTTACTTCATGTATCCAAGGGCTTGTATGGGAAGCTCAGTTACGAAAAGTTTGTAAAACACGTCATTAACTCATTCATGCCCAAGTTGTATGCTCTATGAAACCTTATAATAGTTTAACTTGGCGAGTCCGCTGGTTGTTCATAGCTTGCCTTAATTACCAAACTCAGAAACAGCAAGGCCTCTGACGTAAGGCGTAATGGAGATTAAGTCTACACTTTCGTTTCAAGTTGTAATACAAATGACACATACATTTGTCACTGTTTGTAAAGGGGGATAATTTACGTTCATGGTATTTTACCGTAAGACATGTCGCTCGTATTTTAAAACGTATTCACTGCAGCTACGATTTGTATTTTAAAACGTAGGAAATATTTCCGTTTTAGTATAGTCACATGTTATTGTTCTTTGAAAAACAAGTTTATATTAGTTATTTTCCTTTTTACTTTCTTTCTTTTATGTAGGTTGCATTGTGGAGTTAAAAGGGGAGAAAATTGGGTTGTCTACCGTACAGTCACGGTGTGAGAGTTTTCTCCCCTGAGAGTTTTGACACTTCCGTAAACGCATCCACGACAACAAGGAAGACAACTCAGCCATGACAGGTGTGGAGTTAAAGGGGGAATACAACATTGGTGAATTTAAGGAATAATTAACATACAGCTCCACAATATAACGATGGTTAATTCACAGCAATGCGTTTATAAGCATTGTATGGGATGGTGAATTTGAATGGTAGAGTGCAGAGTGCTAAACGAAGGTCACAGAATTAGGCGAACTCTACTTTATCTGCATCATGGAAATATGCATTTATATTCTCTTCCCACTCACCCAATCTCCAACAAAATTATTACCTAGTTAGTTGTGAAACAATACAAATAAACAATAGTAAAAAAATTAAAAGGTCCCTTTTCGAACATGACGGTCAATGGGGCAAGTGAATTAGAGTTCACCTGTTTCAATTACCTCAGCTTATGAAGGGATAGTGTGGTATGCATTATGCTCAGCCACATTTGCTTCATATAAATAATTAGAGCTTTGAAAATATTAGATATGGAAAATGTTTTTATTGGTGTATCGTGTGATCCAAATAAAAAAAAGGAATGTAGTAGTTTCCCCTCTAAGCAAAGTTCAGCCATACTTGGCTTGCCTCCCATTCTAGTGTAACTGATATTAAACCCTCTCATTAAAGCCTCATCCTTGTAGACACGTGACAGTTATGTCATGGTTGTCATGGCAAGCAAAGCCATTAAAATTCACAGACTTAAATGTCTTTTAAACTCCCAGGTATGAAGTTTCCGACGTAAAACATGACGTCAAATTTGTAATTTAACGTGTGTTACGTCACAGTATAACACTTCTTGACAAAATTGCGCACCAAGTTATAATCATTTTAAACGAAACAAAAGTATTTTTTTTTGCATCATTCAAGATAAATATGTATAAATGTTTAAATAAATGTATATATATATAATGTAATATGAAATAACACAATCATATATATATATATATATATATATATATATATATGTGTGTGTGTGTGTGTATGTGTGTAAATGAATGTATGTAGTCACTATGTATATGTATAAAAAAAAGCATGTTTTTTCTTTAAGATTATCATTTTAATTGACTTGCCATGCTACACTTTTCGCTTTATGATACTTTGATCTATAACATAACAGTATATTACTTCAAACTACATGTCTATATTTTACTCAAAAATATACATATAAAAATTATACTTTTATCCTGTTTAAATATGCTTCATTGTATTTCTTTAAATGTGTTCTTGCTAATCAAAAACTAAACACTGAAAACATCTTTAGAATTAAATTGTGTTTTTTTTTCATCACACTTTATCCCAAGTATTTTAAAAGAATGCTATAAATTCATATTCTATATGAGACAAACGCAAAACTTACTGTTCAGTTTCTTGGTTACCTGTCTCTTGTAGTGAAGGCAGCTCATGTACTTTAACTCTCGCCTTGTCTCGGCTTTAGAGTGGTCTCCCTTTTATTCTGGCCCCTAAAACTCGACAACCACAGCGTCACGACAGCCACTCTGTCATCTGATGCGCATGTCTGAAAATAGACTGCCCTCTGTCTGACAATGAACGCTTGAGTTTTTCGGTCTGAATGCGAAATTTTAGAGTGATTAATTAATTTTTACTTTCTCGTATATACAAAGTATAGAGAAATTGTAATCGTGCAAAAAAAAAATCGAGATTTTTACAAATCTCGACGTTTTATACCTCACTGATACGGAAAAACATAATTTTGCAATCTTGTCCGTATGTCTGTGTGTCTGTGTGTGTGTGTGTGTGTCTGTGTGTGTGTGTGTGTGTAAGCACGATAACTTGAGTACCGTTACAGCTAGGTTGATGAAATTTCATATATAAGTATTTTATCAAAATCGTAGATCCTGATCAACTTTTGAGCGATTTCCGATAACCGGAAGTGGTACTTTTTTTACTATGAATTTTTCAAAAGCCTATAACTTGAGTACTATTTCAGATAGATAAATGAAATTTCAAATGGAAGTAAAAGATTTAATTCTCTACCTTCTGTAAAATTTTGACTAACTTCCGTTGACCGGAAGAACTAATTTTTGCTATTTCCGATTTCTCAAAAAGCTCATGTAAATTTATGAAGTACTAATAATATTGCGCACTATTATGCACATTTTGTTTTGGCGTTCGCTTGGTGCGCAATTCTTTTTTCTATGAGATTCTATTCTATTTTTAAAAGTTTAAGTAATTAAAAATCATATATTCCGAGTTATATAAGAATATTCGAGAAAGTTTAGGGGAGATAACTCCCGGTTTATTTTGTTACATTTTACTCAGCCATATTATCATTCTCTTATGATTAGTATAGCTGTATCGAAATTTTCCTTTTCAAACATAATTAACAAAATAGGCTTTACAATGTGGGCAAGGCTAATCATTTTGAGTTAACGAAGATAAAATCTACCACAATAAAACTAGCTAACATTGTAGGCTTACTTCATAATTTCTATTAGCAAGCAAACGAGAGAAAAATGTTAAATGTGTATTAAGTTTATTATTGTAACTAGAATTACAAGTATAATGGGATATCGTGGTCGAGTAATAGAGTTCTCTACTACAAACACCGAGGTCTTGGATTCGGTTCGTGTCTGTAGTGTGTCACTCAGTCCACTGATGGTTACCTAGCGAGAGTTAGGGAAGTTGATGTATGCGGTATCATACTCAGAGTTTCTTCCAGGCATCTCTTCGCCCCCCCCCCCCCCACCCGCTATAACGTCTACCGCTAATCCCCCCCCCCCCCCCTCCACCCACCCAAACAAAATATTTAATTAGAAAATATATACTTTTATCACTGTCCGTCAGTCCCCGAGACCCCAAGCCCCCCTCCCCCCACCCCAGAAAAAAGGCTGAAAGATACACTGAGCATACTCCTAATAAAAAATAAAAGAATAGTTTTACTATAATGAAGGGTTGGGTGTTGCTATTCTTATAGTAACACTACCCCTATAGTAACACTCTATATTTATATTAACACTCTACCTTCGTAGTAACACTCTAGAGCAGGGGTCGGCAACCTTTTGAAGCGGAAGAGCCAAAAGTTACAATTTTCAAAATTTCCCTGGTTTTAAAGAGCCACTAACATTTTTTTTATTTCAAATATTTTATTTTTTTATTATGATTATTAGTATTTGTTCAAGGAGCTGGAGAGCCGCATCTTGATATCAAAAGAGCCGCATGCGGCTCGCGAGCCGCAGGTTGCCGACCCCTGCTCTAGAGTGTAGGCTAACTATGAGAGTAGAATGTTACAAGTTTAGAGTGTTAATATAGGGGTAGTGTTACTATAAGAGTAGAGTATTACTATAAGGGTAGGGTGTTACTTTAAGGGTGGAGTGTTACTATAGGGCAGAGGCGTAGCGTGGGGGGGGGTGCGTACCACACCGGGTGACACCATTTAGGGGGGTGACACCAAGGCAAAAAATAGTAAAAATATATAGAGAAAAATGTGGGGGGGGGGGGTGCAAATCGAAAGTTTGTGGGGGGAGGTGCAAATCGAAAGTTGGGGGGGGGGTGCAAATCGAAAGTTTGAGGGAGGGGGGGGGTGAAAAAATTTGTCCCCGGGGAGAGTCGCTATGCCTCTTGGGGGTGATACCATTAAGTGCCGCACCGGGTGACACCCAACCTCGCTACGCCACTGCTATAGGGGTAGTGTTATTAAAAGAGTAGAGCGTCAATATGAAATTAGTTCCGCTGAGCGGTTTTATTTATGTATTGTGTTTTTTTTTTCGTTTATTTTTTTTTCTTTTGGGGGAAACTTTGTTCGAGGGTGTTATTTTGTATTTCCTTTATTTTCATTTGTGTGTTCCTCTCCAGCCGTGGTGTTTGAGTTTGAGTGGTGTCTGTTGTGTCGTCCGAAATATAATGTATGGGATCTTCCGCTTATTAACATCTCAGTAACAACAAAGGATAAAGAATCGCAAGTAAATCAAAAAGGAATTTAAAACGTTAATGGTTGTCTGTTTAGATTATATCAAAAATACTATTACCAAGTTTTAAAACCAAGCACATTTTAACTCACTCAACAATATATAATATTGTAAATATCTAATAATGATCAGCTTTTGTAGTATTATCACTGCATAATAAAATGTAACTTCTAACGACTTTTAAGAACATTGTTGCAAATTATTTCCTTTGGATCTGTTACTGTGTATATGGGAGGTAACTGAATTTTTATATGCATAAATGAGCAATTCATACAATAGTTTTGCTACTTTAGAGAATGCCTAGTACGGGTCTTTGTTATAACAAGTTGACTGTTTTTTTTTTTTGGATTTCATTTCTTATTCTACAGACAATATTTTTGCACCAACACGATGTCGCTAAATTCAGCAGTGTCAATGGGAGTAAAGTACATTTTAGAACCTAAAAGGTCCATGGGGCAGGTGAAATAGAGTTCACCTGTTACAGTGACATCGGCATATGAAGAGATAGTGTGGTCAGCACTATGACAAGCCGCTTTATTTTAGCTAACATGAGTCAGGTGACCATCAGAGCTGTGTGGACTCAGGGACGTTCTGGTAACATGATCACGTGATTCCAATTCGAGACTTTCAAGAAACTGGTCAGTGAGAGATGGGTGACTGTCGGGGCGACGACAAGTACACGGGGCGGGTTAGTTACTGTGTCGCTGTCATAAGGTTAGAAGTGCAAGTGTTTATAATAAACAGAAGCCGTTGACTAGAATTGAATGTGTTTTAACCCTAAGAAAAAGTTGACCTGAAGTGTGTACTTTAACACAGAGAAAAGTTGACCAGAAGTGCGTGTACTTAAACACATAGAAAAGTTGACCTGAAGTGTGTACTTTAACACAGAGAAAAGTTGACCAGAAGTGTGTGTACTTTAACACAGAGAAAAGTTGACTAGAAGTGTGTGTACTTAAACACAGAGAAAAGTTGACTAGACGTGTGTGTACTTTAACACAGAGAAAAGTTGACCAGAATTGCGTGTACTTTAACACAGAGAAAAGTTGACCAGAAGTGTGTGTACTTTAACACAGAGAAAAGCTGACTAGAAATGCGTGTACTTTAACACAGAGAAAAGTTGACCTGAAGTGTGTGTACTTTAACACAGAGAAAAGTTGACCAGAAGTGTGTGTACTTTGTAACAGAAAAGTTGACTAGTAGTGCGTGTACTTTAACACAGAGAAAAGTTGACCAGAAGTGTGTGTACTTTAACACAGAGAAAAGCTGACTAGAAATGCGTGTACTTTAACACAGAGAAAAGTTGACCTGAAGTGTGTGTACTTTAACACAGAGAAAAGTTGACCAGAAGTGTGTGTACTTTGTAACAGAAACGTTGACTAGTAGTGCGTGTACTTTAACACAGAGAAAAGTTGACCAGAAGTGTGCACTTTAACACATAGAAAAGTTGACTAGAAATGAGAGTACTTTAAAACAGAGAAAAGTTGACTAGAAATGCGTGTACTTTAACACAGAGAAAAGTTGACCAGAAGTGTGTACTTTAACACAGAGTAAAGTTGACCCCCCCCCTCGCTACGCCTCTGTTACTGTTAAAAGTCAGTGACCGGTGAAGAGCACTATAGTATACATAGACGGGGGAGGGAGAGTGGGGGCGCAAAAGTGATAGTTCACACCAAGCGACGGAAGTGGTTGAAGTGTGTTGCCGTCACATTTGTCGTATTTAAAATCCCATCTACGCCACTCCCACTGCGACGTTTAGCGTGAATACAGCGTCTATAAAAAAAAAGATAACAAAGCTACGCCCCTGTTCGTATTTCCTGTTTCGGTTTACAGTTAATGTTTTTTTTTACCGCTAGGTCTGGATGTTAAATGAGGTCGTACCGCTGATCTAAAAAAAATTTAAAGAAATATCCCATTTGTTTTTCTAAGTGCATATTTTCTTTTTAAAAATAGTACGCTTAGGAGCGGTTTTTCAACGCGTATAATATTTAGTTAGGTAGGGGGGAGTTGAAGAGGAGCCGGGGGTAGGGGGGGGGGGGTCATTGAGCATTGATTGGGAAAGGTACATATATATAAATAAATAAATATATATATACATATATATATACATATATATATACACATATATATATATATACATAAATATATATATATATATATATATATATATATATATATATATATATATATATATATATATATATATATATATATATATATATATATATATGTATATGTATATATATATATATATATATATATATATATATATATATATATATATATATATATATATATATATATATATACGCCTATATACAAACAAAAAGCCGCAACTAAAGGTACTATTTTTTTTAAATGCAAAGCTGTGGTTTTTTTTTTTTTTTAAATATCCCATTTGTTTTTCCTAAGTGCATATATATATATATATATATATATATATATATATATATATATATATATATATATATATATATATATACATATATATATATATATATATATATATATATATATATATATATATATATATATATATATATCTTTTTTAATTTCGTCCCTGGGTTGTGTGTGTGTGGGGGGGGGGTGAAAAATGATCACTAAGCAGATAGGTTGTTCTAAAATTAAAATTATAAATTCACACAAAAATAATCGGATTGCTTCCCTTTCACGAGAACTAAACTAAGAATAGCTCTTCTTTTTGTTTTCTCAGAAAAAGAATCTAAACTTCAAAAAATATATTTTTATTAATTCGAGGTTTTTACAGATACCTATGATTTGTTTTCATATTTTTAAAGCCCAGAAAAAGTCTTCCATTTTAGTTATTGTTTTATTTATTGCAGCGCAAATTTTAGTTTTTAGCATAAGGCTAAAAATGTAAAAATTAAATTCCGGATTTTCCCGTATTAATTTGTCTTCTGTGATCAACTAACAAATAAAATACCAAGCTGCATTGTTTTGTTAGTAGTGTAATATAAATTATATTATGTCAAGCTAATTTACATTTTATCATTCTAATTAGATCTACTAAGGTTTATGTAAGTTGTAAATACATATTTAATAATTATTTAATATTTAAACTTATAAACTTAGAATAAACTTAAAACTAAATACTAAAAATTAGGCCCTAATTTGTTTTGGTAATCTATCGTTTTTAGGTAGAATCTACGTAAAATCGCCAGCGGCTAGATCTAGTAATGTTCGAAAAAGTTACCTCATTGTCAAGGCTTTAATAGAAGTATTTTGTGATATATTTGTGTCAAATATTATAGATAAATGTATAATAAACTTAAATCAATGGCTAAATATATCAATTATCAATATAGGCAAGAAATTAACTTTAAACAGCAGTGTTTTCGAGCAGGATTTGATATATAAAAAGCGGCCATCTGTAAGTTAGAGTGGCTTCCCCTGAATCTTGCGCTAAAAGTTTACAATAGAAAAAATAAACAAGATGGCTGCTATAGTAAATGTCGGTGTAGTAAACGAGCATGATGGTTGCATCTGTTGGAAACATCGCAAGTCTTCATTTATTACTGAAAATTTTTAATTCAGTTGTTTAAAAACAGGTAGATCTACATATATGAAACAAGGAAACATTTTTGTATTTTTCAAAACATAAATCCTCCTCAAAATGTAAAATAATTATTAAAATTTAAGGAGTCACCTGTTTTTCACATTACTAGTCGCGGGCGATTTTACGTACCTAAAACGATAGATTACCATTTTTTTAAATATTAAAAATAGTAGGCTCTACGGCCTATAATATAAAATTATTTTATTTAATCTATTATGCAGCCTATAGTATAGGGCCTAACCTAAACTTATAAATTATATTTTTATGATACACTGGTGTTGGGAAATAGCAAGATGCAAAAAGCGAAATTGCGAGGCGGTAAACTGCGAGAAGGGCGGGAAAACCGTCAGTCACTTGATATTTTTGCCTCTCATTTATTCACCACCCAATACTTACACAGGTTGGTGCGAAGCTATCTGCGAAAATTTTACAGCGACCGATTTACAGCTATATTTGATGCAGACTTCAAAGACTTTTCATTTACGTCCTTCAGGAATGTTCTTTGTATAGCCAGACACGAGTCAGACACTGGCCCCTGCCCACCCCACTCAGGGAAAAATTATATGGGGCACCTGCCAAACTGGAGACCACAGTCCGGTTTGTTCATGAAGTTGGACTTGTTGTCTGAATCCTCCACCATATTCTCAATTAAGAACGAAGAAGAAGAAGAAGATGATGCATACTTCAAAGACTTTTCATTTACATTGTTAAAACTTCAGATTTTTCTGTCGCTAGACCATCTTTTGTTTTGACTAAGAATACCACCTTGTTCGAAACCGCTCGAAATACCGCCGCCGATAGATCAACTTATTTCTTTTGTGTAGAACACCGAGGCCGCCTGCCGCCACAAACTAATATGTATTGTTACAAAGTATTTTTGCTTTGTTACGTAGCAGAACGAACCCCCGGTGTAGCCTCAACAGGTCACATACCACACGTGCATAGTGTTGTGGTTGTGCTGTAATAAATTTAAACTAATAAACTAAATAAATAAACCTCCCTTTATTTTCTTTAGCGATAATTAAATTAACTAATTGATTAAGTAATGTGATTTCGAATTTCCTGTATAATTTATTTTTACTATTACAGAAACAGCTGTGTTGTTTCAATACCACCCGCTCTCTTTCTCAAATCAAACATTACACATATGACCCTGACCATGTTAGTAATTTTTTTTTAATGCTGTGGAGAAGAAGAGGGAGGGATTTCATACTCACTGAAACCAAGCAAAAATAATTCACTGAACTATTGACCTTGAATGATGTTGTGGCAATGGCCTCGCCATTTCGCTTCTCGCAATTTCCCAACACCTAATGTAAACTATAAGTAATTATTAATCATTGTACAGTTAGTACTAGTGGGCTGGGTTATTCCATAGCTGCCTACTTATACAAGTGTTTGTCCCGTAATTTTATGATTTCAATACCCAGGTTACACAGAATTAAGATTATACCTCAAATGTTACACTTTTGCCTTACATAAAAATCACAGTCATTGTTAGCATAAATTAGTGGGGGATTTTTGTTTTATTTTTTTCTTATTGCAACTTTTGGTTCCTTGTCTGAAGTAAATGCCAATAAATGTGTTTGATTTGTATGTGAACTTTTTTTATTGCAATTTGTTAAATTCTGTTATTCTTTTCACAGAAAACTTGATTACTTATATTGGTTTGCAAAGCTGAGACCTATAGAATATAAACTAAAATGAGTTATAATTTTGGTAAGTTAAGATAGAACTCAACATATTTTTTATAATAGTACCTACTTTGTGATTTTAATTTTGTTTTATGGAAGTAAACTTTTATCACTTTAAATAAAAATTTTAAAATTGATACTTTCTTGTTAAAAAACTGAACAATGTACCGAATTTTTTTTTTTTTAAATACTAGAGCATTGGCTACTTTGTTGTGTATTTTTTTTGTTAATGTATCTTAATTAGCTGTAAGTATACATAGTGGCAAAATGAGTAAGTTTATCTATTTCTTGACAGTTAAAAATGTTAAAAATACATCATTTTTATTTGAACACCTTAGAATGAACCAGAGAATACTTGTATGGTCACAAAACTATTACTAGTCAAGGATTGTTTAAGAAATAGAATTTAAACCTTTCATCAGCATTTATTAATATGTATAGTTATACAAGTTTTTCTGTTGACCTCAGCTTAATTTCATTTTAGTAAAATGTAAAAAAACAAAGTTATACAATTAAGTCAATAGGGCAGATAAAGAAGAGTTGAGCTGTTTTTGTGGCCTTCGCATTTGTATTGGGATGGCGAGAGCTATACTGCTTACCCAGACGTTTTGAGTTTGAATCCGGGTTCAAGTCAACATATGACCTCAACATATGAAGGGATAGCGTTGTCAGCACTATACTCAGCCACTTTACTTTCCCTAATGTGAGTATGGTAGGCTACCCATCAGAGCTGAGTGGACTCACTGAAGTACTACTGACTTGAATCCAGATTAGAACTTGAGACTTTCTGGCTCGCAATTTAGCGATCTAGCAGAGAGAGTATACCCCACCTTAATAGTAAGGTAAAGTTCCCATTCAAACCTGACAGTCTACAGGGCAAGTGAAGTAGAGTTCACTTGTTTCTGTGACCTCAGCACATGAGATGAAGGGATAGTGTGGTCAGCACTATGCTCAGTGCCATTACTTACCCTAATGAGAGTTAGGTACCCATCAGAGTTGGGTGGACTCAGGGATGGTCTACTGACTTGAATCCGGATTCTAACTCAAGACTTACGGGTTAGCAGTCCAGCTCTCTACCGCTGGGCCACTCCGTCCCATGTTTAGTATGGTAATCGGGAAAACAAAATTATTTAACATGTATCTTTTTTTCAGCAATAAATAGAAATATCTGTGTTAGTTATGAAGAGATAAACATAATTTCTTCTTAAGCAATTACAATAAAAGCTTTTTTCTTGAAAAAGTTTAATGAATGTATCTTTTGAACAGCACAAGGTCAAGAAAAGCCTATGCGTGGTAAATTGAAAGAACAGGATGAGCGTAAAATCCGCAGCAACTGGATGCTGCTGCTGGAAGAGCTGGACGGGGAGCATGTAGTGAATCAACTGTACCAGAAGAACATCATCACATTAGATGACATGCATCAAGTCAAAGCTGAGAAAACTCCCAGGAAAAGGACGGAGGCACTGCTCAAAGTGGTTCTGCATGCTGGACCAGGCGCAGCGTTTAACGAATTTGTTTCTGCTTTGAAGGAAGTTTACCCACATGTTGCAGAGAAATTATCTTAGTTTAAGCTTCTTTTTTTTAAATTAATTTTAATTTTGCTGTATAGGCTTCATTGTCTTTTTATATTGTGATAATCACTTCAATAACAATGCAAATGTGTGTTTGAATATATAAAAATGAATTTTTAAACCTGGCTTATTAATTTTTATTGGTATTTGTATGCATGAGAAAAAAACTTACTTTTACTATTTTGGTTACACTTACATTTACTTTCTATGTACTCATAGTGTAAAAATTCGAAATCTGTTTAGAAATCAGAAGAAGATAAAAAAAACAGTGCATAACTGTTGTAACTATTCTAAATGATTATGTGAGATAGTATCAGTATGGTTGAATTGTAGAGAGCTTGATTCTACCTACTAAATAGCTTTAGTTTCAAGGGCTCAAATTCATACACTGTCCCAAGCAAAGACCAGCAAAAACCATGTGGTAAAACTGTGCTATTAAACTAATTAGTGCACACACACAAAAATACGCACAATGAAATATGCACACTCACACACAAAAAAGCATATAAAAATTCTCCCACAGGGGTCGTCCATAAATGGCATCACAATCGTTATTGATTTTTGTGACTAATGGGGGAGGGTTCAGATAGTGTGATGTCACATGATTGCGTTAATAAAAGGTTATGCTAGAAATTGTATTTTAGCGGTTATTTTGCATTTTTGAAACCTTTTTTTGTAAAGCGTAATAGGAATTGATTAAAGTACTTTGTGTCAACTGAGCTGGGACAATATTTTAGAAATAAATAAATTTAAACAAATAAAAATTAAACTGCAATTTTAAGGACAGTTGTAGATTGAGATGTGAATTCATTTGAGGGGGTGGGGAATCTGGCTATTTGTCAAGAAGGGAGGGGGGGGAAGGTAAAAAATAATAGTGTGTCGTCATTTATTGACAAGCCCATGCAGAAAAAAAAATTATGTCTAAAAAATTATTCTAAAATATGTAGATAAAAGTTACACACAAGAAAACGTTGCAACTTTTACAACAGACCAAACCAATAACACAAGAAAGTGCATTATTGAGATTACACTTACTCAAAACAAAGAGCTGAGAAGAAATTGTTGCAAAATGAAATTAGGGCGTTGAGGGAGATATATATATATAATGCACACAGATAATGCAATAAGAAGGGATATGTGCATAGTATAAATTTAGCTCACAGAAAAACATACGCCTCGTAATATTATAACGAACGTTCAACCATTAATGATGTTACACTTATTTGTGGGATATACTTCCTTCCTCCCATCTTCAGAAACAGTCAGGTATATAAAATGACATTTCAGTCCAGAACTACCCCCCCCCCCCTCAACCCAAAGTATACATTTTTTCTATATAAATTTAATAAAGTATAGCCCAGGTCTATCTATATATATAATTCTCTTCTGGGAGACGCTAGAAAACAAGCTGTAAACGCGCTCCCTACCACCCCCACCCCTACATGGTCTGGTGAGCTGTGGTTCACTCTAAATGTTTACAAACAGAGCCGGGTTTAGTGACGGCTATTAGGGGCAGATAATTTAGTTTGAAACGATTTTAAACGTAGGGGGGGGGGGGGGTAACTAAGTGGAGTTTACTTTTACGGAGGGGGGGGGGGAGTAGGGGGGGGGTATCGTCCTCAACGAGCTAATTATAGTGTTTTAAAGAAATATTTTCAGTGGCAGCGTTCGTAGTGTCGAATTCACAAATTATGAATAACTGAAAAGTAGAAAAAACAACAACTAGAGTCTAAATAGCGGCGTATGATATGCCGCGGGGCGGCTCGTATATTTTTATTTTGTCCTTGAAGAGATGCCTGAAAGAAACTCCTGCTACTACGATGGTGGCATGAACAAAACTAACACTGAATTTAAATTTTATAAGATTTTAGTAATAGAGCAAGAAATTTTTAAAATCAGACAATTTAATTTCTATAACAACGTTACTTTCAAGCTGTTAATAGAGTCCTTGCAAACACGTGACCTAAATCACGTGATACCTACGCCCGCCGCCACAGTGGTGTACATCAGACGTAAACACAATCAGCTGTTCGCCAGCGCTGGACGTGTTCACCAGCGCTGAACGTGTTCACCGTATGTAAAGAATCGCGCCCGCGGAAAAGGAAAAATATGTTAAAAAACTTGAACTCTTAGGAATTGAAGATACTTATACAGTTATTGACAGTTTCGTGGATAATATAAATATGTGGCCGAAATTTCTAAATAAAAATACTGTTAGTAATACCGTTTGCGTTTAGAGTTTAAGTAGACGAAGCTGATCAAATGCAGTAATATATTATAGGTTATCTACTGTAGCAAACGTGAGACCACTTAACTCCTACAAAACCCACACTACAACGGCTAATATAATCCATGGGTAATAACCAATCTGGGTAGCATGTTATACAATTTAAGACCCTTATAATCCAGCAGGGAAGTAATCAGACACATTAATACTGACGTTCAACCCTCATGGTGGCTGCCCCCACCTGTATCTAGCCCACAATAAAACCTAAGAGGAGTCTGCCCTGCCCTCCCCTGAAAATGTCTCACCTCCGTGATACCCAGCCCCACAGAGATAGTATTTCTTATATAATTTTGACCCTCAGGGCCCAGCAGGGAGAACAAATGGGAAAGTCCCACTGCTCTCCCCTCAACACTTCTCACCTCGGTGTCATGTTATGTCATTTATAGCACACATGGCTTATCAGGGGAAAGCATTAAGGCATTAAGAATCTTAACTCTGGACAGCTACACACTAGTATACTAGCTACACACTAGGTGCCTACTGTAAACTACTAGACTGTAGGCCCTATGTAGACCTGCAATTGTATCAATTGTAGACTGGGTCCATTGTTATTATTCTAAACCATCTCACTTATAATGTTTCTAGCTTGATTTTTTTCTTTTATAAACAGTGGATTTTTTTTTAAAAATTAGCCTAATCATTAACCAAATAATAATAATGTGGTTATTTGTTGTTGGCTGGTATGATCTAGATTGTACTACTAGGCTACAAAAACTTAGTAGACCAATTACTAGATATGAATTTGAATTTAATTAAACTCAGTCCAGTATCAGATACATATTGCTGTAAAAAGACAACAAAGTAGGTAGGCCTTAGTAATTTATTAAAGCCTTCTACTACAATAATATCAACTACATGCTTGTATAAAGTTTTTACAATTTAATTTAAGTAGCAGATTCTAGATCTAAGTCTAGTCATACTAGAATTTCAGAAAATTTCGTTTGCTAAAAAAATGATTAGATAATAGAGCAAGATTTTAGATCTTAGAGACAATTAAATGCTTTATTAGGCCTATTATGACTACTTTTGATTTATTATGGGTGTATTTTGAATCGAATGTAGATCTAAAGTAATTAAATTTAAGTAAAGAAGTAGATTCTAGATTCTATGTCTACCCAGCGGAGCCAGGTATTAGGCCTACTATTAGATCTTATTATTCTTATTATTACTTTTGACTTTGTCTTTTACTATTTGTATTTGTGAAGGTCGAGCATATTTGTTTTATTAATAGTTATCTTTTATAATTAAAATGGAGTTTATTATTTTACTGTCCTTACCTGAAACAAAGTATCGAAAACTGCATTTGATCAGATTCGGCTACTTTAACTCTAAACGCAAACAGTATTACTAACAGTATTTTTATTTAGAAATTTGTCCACATATTTATTTATACGAAACTGTCAATAACAGTATAAGGATCTTCAATTCCTAAGAGTTCAAGTTTTTTAACGTATTTTTCCTTTTCCGCGGGTGCGGCTCTTTACATACAGTGAACGCGTCCAGCGCTGGTGAACACGTCCAGCGCTGGCGAACAGCTGATTGTGTTTACGTCTGATGTACACCACTGTGGCGGCGGGCGTAGGTATCACGAACGGACGTGACGTCATATGAAAGGACTCTATAAGATCTAAATGTGTTAAGTATTCTTTCTGTTGAGTTTTGTATGTTAGTTATACCCCAGGGAATCAAAGCCCAGCAAATAAACTAGTCTATATAGTCAATAGTCTATGCCTAGTGGTAGCCTAGGCCCAGCATCTAACTCTAGGTATAACTAGATTTTAAAATGTTTCTCTTCCTTCAACTCAAAAAAAGAACATGCATAATTGCATCGCATAATTTATTAATTTCATCCACAGTTTATTAGGGTTTGTTTAGTTATCTTTTTCATGTTCAGTTCAGTAGTCAGTTGAGTTTTCATTTCTTTAAATAAAAATCGGATATTCCCTATTTTTTGTAGTTTGAGTTTCCGCTTAGGGCTTGCTTAGGCTACTCATACTGTAAGTAAGCGGCTTTAAAAAACTAGCTTACACGGTGGATCTACAAATCTAGATTCTAGATCTATATTCTACTATTCTAGACTAGCATTTCTATTCTCCATATAACGTTAGTTATTTACAACAGTGAACTAACAGAACTATTGTATAAATCAAATCAATTTGGTGGTACACTAGCTAGTTCTAGTCTAGAGTCTAGCTGCTAGCTAGAGCCTTACACTACACTTAATTAATTTTTAGTATATATTATATAATTACACTACAGTAATTTACACTTTACAATTACACTTACTAAAATACTCAGACTAGATCTATAAACTATAAATTATTACTAGGTCTAGATCTAGATTCTAGATCTATAGATTATAGATCTAGATTGTAGATTAGTACGGTTCGTTGTTAGTAGTGTAGGCCTAAGAAGTGTGTATAGTACTTTAAACTAGATCTAGTTTAAACTTACTAGATCTAGATCTATTTTTTAGTGTACTTTTACTCTACTACTAGATTTTATCTAGATCTAGATCTAGTACTAGCAGTAGTAGAATTTAGTACTAAATCCAGATCTAGACTAGTTAGGCCCCTACTTGTTAGTATATCACTCAGTATCATTTTTTGTAGATCTATCATCTAGTTATAATTTTATTTTTAGGAATAGGTAACCTGCCCCTATACTCTATAGGTAGCCTACCTATATATGATTTTTCTCTATATACGGTAAAAAAAAAATAAAAGTAAATGTGCTTCGACACTGTTCATCTAAGTGCCATGAAACTTTGGAGAGTAGATGAGAATACTCCCAAGAAGATTTCTGCGAAAACAAAATTAAAATTCCTTATGGGTGACGCCTGGGTGGAGCATGTTTTGTCAATACATGTTTTGGCCCCCAGAGTTCCAGAGCGGCTATGTTAGTACTTGGCATCCGTTAATCGGGCATTCTGTATAGCGAGTAAGGTGTACTACTATATTCCGCTGCAAAACTGCAACAGGCGCAACTGCCTGCGCCTTGTCCATTGCGCGACCCGAAGTGCCCCGGGCCCACCTGCGAGCACTATGGCGCCTACGTTTGTTTTTCAAAAAAGGTTATACATTATAGACATGATAGGCCACCAAATCTTTCATTTTGAACAGCACGATAGGCTATGGATACAATGGGTTACTATAGTCGCTCACTAAATCGAATCAGGCGTTCCTGCAGGGTGTGATTTGACCTTAGTTTTAAGGAGCACCCTACAATACGACATTCGATGATTAAACCAAGCTAGGGGCAGTATGCGGAGTAACTAAATATTGTAATAGAATAGCGAATGTTTATTGTTTATTATTGTTTATTTTTATTATTATATCGTTTATTACCGAGTATTGCAGAATAATTTTTGTTATGGGTTTTAAAAATAAAATAAAATAATTTTTAATATTTGTGCATTGAGCTGAAGAGCCGCATCTTGACATCAAAAGAGCCGCATGCGGAGCGCGAGCCGCAGGTTACCAACCCCTGTTCTAGGCCTATAGGCTATAGTATAGGCCTATGTTACAATATTACATATTAATAACAATTATTCCTGAAATTGAACCAGGCCTATTTGTAATGTACTAGAAATCTACCCGCTTCTTATCTGATCTAGAGATCTTTTACAAATTTTAAAGAAAGAATATAATTAGGCCTATAGGCCTACTCCCTATAGTAAATACTTACATAGTATAGAGCAAGGGGAAAGTGGGTAACTCCTACCCCTGCCCTAAGGAAAAATATTAATAAAAACAAACTCAAGTGAAGTTGGGAACTGTTCCTTTCTTCTGTGAAGCAATCCTATTGTAAACTAGACCAAAAAAGTATGGTTTTAATGTGTAATTATTAAAAAGAAGTGCACAGTAGTTAAGATAGAAATGAACAAAACTGTACTGGCACACATATGATTATAACTATTGATAATATAATATCTAATACTAGGGCAGTTAGTTAGCACCTGGGGTAGATCTACATTTTATCTGCTAGTGCATGGATGGTTTAACCGACTTTGACTGCAAACAAATATCTGCTTCACGTTTGTTATTGACGAAGTTTGCCGAACAAAAACATATTTATATTTGAAGTAGAGTGATTTTATCAGTATGTTTAAAACTTGATACGCGGATCCTCTACAGTATAGCACAGTTAGAAAGATAGCCTAACACTACATCAAACAGTGACAAAACACAAAATAAAACTTCTGGCTTCTCATTTACAATCAATTCTGCTATTTTTTTGTCAGCATTTAGATCTCATTGTTTAGAATTATGCAAATGTGTAGGCCTAATTGTGACTCTATTGGTTAGGTTAAGCTTGATGAGGGTGCTACGGATTTCCCACATCTACCCTGATAGCATGCCTTACTATAGACTTCTATAATAGTTAACTATCTGCAGAATTCTAATTTGAAGTGGTCCTGAGGTACTAGAACTAGAGATCTAAATATAGTCTTATATAGGAGAAATTTCACTTTTTTAACAAAATTATTCCAATATCACATTTTATAGTTAATATTATCTGATCTAAATCAACTATCAGTTATTTATACTAAGCCTAGACCTAATGTTTATGAATCCAGGTCAGTTCTATAGTCTATACTTCTATGCCTTTCCTTGTTCTTGGGTTGAGAGGGAACAAGCTAAATGTTGTACAAATTTTATCATTCAACTAAAATTAAAGCTCTTCCATTAACATATTTTGCAATTGTTTGGAACTTACCATGTACGACATTAAAGCCTGCTTAAAACCCATGCTTGATACATTATACTACAATAGACTGTAATGTATAGCATCATAAGTCTCCTTTTACTTAGTAAAAGTTTAACTTGTGAGCTCTTTTGTGAAGAATGAGGCTATTACAATAGACTGCACATCCTTATATTTATATTAGTTTTATTGTTCCAGTACTGAATCTATGTGGTATTGTTGCTAATTAATTAAAGCTCTCATTATTTACCACAGGACTGAAATTTAAATTGAAGTGCTATGTCATTTTTTTAATAACATCCTACATTACAGCTTCCAAGATGTTTCATTAAATATCCAGACAAGACTTCTATATAAAGGGCAAGATGGCCGATACCACATCAGGTTAGTTAATTAAAAGCAATTTATCTACACCTACATTTAACTTGGGATAGTGTGGTCCAGTAGTAGAGCATACTAACCTGAAGGTCTGTAGTTCAGACAATGTGCTCAAGTTCTTTGGATGACCTTAAGTCCACCTAGCTCTGATGAGTACCTGATGCTTGTTAGAAAAAATGAATGCTGTGGCATTGAATTGACCACACTATCCTTTCTTATGCTGAGGTCACATACATTGCCTTAATGACCATCAGGTTCAAAAGGATACCTTTCACTTAAATAATTGTCATTTAAGAATAAATAACTTCACAGAATTTAGTGAATTTGTAAAAAATTAGCAAGCATGATTAACACCAGACTAATTGGTACAAATAGTTTTGTCTGATTTATCACATACATGATGGTAGTTGTGTCTCAAACTGAATGTGCAACAGCCAATTTACAAGAATCCCTTTGATGAAGAATTTGTTAATATAGAGTCGGATCCTGTTTAACCTATACATTTCTTGGAAGGGGGGGGGGGGGTGTGATTTTAAAAATTTCCACTCCACGAAAACAAATTTCTTTACACTAGCACCTATAATTTATCAAACGGCTTTACATTGTTTTTAATCAAGTTTAATTATGAGCATATTTTTTTAATTAAAAAGAAATGTTTGGCAAATGTAAAGAAAAAGCAAAGTTCTCCTTTCAGACCTAATGATCAGTAGAGCAGTTGAATTGGAGTTATGTTTCTTGGCACTTGTCTTTACTTTCCCCAACATGAGTCAGGTACCCATCAGAGCTGGTTGGCTCTACTGCTGAACTGAGATCCGAACTTAAGACCTTTGAGCTAGTAGTAGAGCATCCTACCACTCAATCACGCCATGACATGTTCTGCATATTTAGTCTAATTTAAATAGTTATTTATTAAAATTGCCAATTTTTATTGTCTACCCACGTATCTCAGAGTCTGTTGTTTACAATATATTTTTTCTTTATCTAACCAGTATCTCCTGAATTTATTGTCTATCCACGTATCTCAGAGTCTGTTGTTTAAATTTTTTTTTATTTATTTATTCAGTATCTCCGGAGTTCCCAGATAACTGGGAAAAAGGGGAGGCTATTGGTAAAGGACAATTTGGAGTTGTGTTTCTTGTAGTGGACAAAGATCACCCACAAGATAAAAAATTTGTAGGGAAAGAAGTTCAGGTTTCCTCTGACAAAGAAAAAGTAAGCAAATGTTTTTTATTTGATCTGCCAATGATAAGTATTATTGTATGTCCAGGTATTTCTTTTGTGAGTATTGCTGTAAGGGTTAAGCCAATGGTTAGGGCCTGGTTCGGGTCATGGGTAAGATTTTGACAGGAGCAGAACATAACACATTGTCAAATACCCCTTGCCAATTCCCTAACCCTGACAATTTTCCCCACACCCCCCCTCCCCCATTTTGATAACCAATTAAACCACAGTCAGTAAGGTAATCTTAGGATTTTAAAATATTATGGAGGGTTGGTCTTGTCGGGCTGATAGTTGCTAAACCTAAAAGTCCTGAGTTCAATATCCCTGGAAGATAAGGCTGGATAGCTGGGTACATCTTGTAGAGAGAACAAAATCAAACAACTGCTGCCTTGTAGTTTGTTCTTGAATCGCTGCCTTGTAGCTTGTTCTTGAGTTGACAAAAGCTATGAAAGCAAATTCTGATAGAAAAGGAGTATGAAGTTGGAACCAACGGTCAATATGGTGCACAATATGTTGACAGGTAGTTCTCAATTATGTTGGAGGAAATCCTATTCAACATTACAATTAAGAACAAAGAAGAACTAATATTCTGGAGGGAATAAGCTTATTTTGCAGTTATTTATTCCTCTGTTTGTATGAAATAGGATTATAAAGAATACAAGTTTTCTCAATTTGCTTGTAACAATAGGTATTTGCTAGAAGGGTTAGTTACCATAATTCCCTATTCCTGAATTAGGTGAAGGGGTTTGAGTCTCTGTGTGCTATTGTACATTTAACAATATAAACTAAACACAACATCTGATATAGCTCTTTTTGTAATCATATTGTTAAATTATTCAGTAGAATTTGCTTAGCGCCCTGCAAGTGGTCATAGATGATCAATAAGTGTTAACATTAAATTTGCTCATAAAATTAAGATTTTACTGAGAATTTAAGAACCATTCTATGGCATAAATCATTCTTTTCTATTTTCATGAGTAACTGGGTTTGTTTGTTTTTATCAATATTCTGTTAGCTAATTGTTCCTTTATAATTAAGCATGTAAAAAGTGTTGCAAAAAAGATAAAGTTTGAATTTGGTTAACGATCAAAATGATATGATAGGATTAGCAGTATTACTCAACTTCTAATTAATTTTATGATGATATCAGAAACAAATTTCCCTTTTTTGTAAATTGCTTATATTTTTTCACTTACAATATTATTTTTATTCTATTGTCATTTATTATCCCTTTATTTGTGTAGTTTATTTACTTAGAATATCAGTTTGAACAGTAATGTTATGCAGAGATCCTTATAGCAATTCTTTACTCACTTTCAGCAAACTCAGAGTGCAAGAGAGCTAGAGATCCTAAGGTTGCTCAACCATAAAAGAATAGTTCCATTCTATGGCTCGGTCAAAAAGAAAGATACAATTTACATGTTTATCGGCTACATGAAAAAGGTCAGTGATGAAAATGTCCTTTTGTTCTTCCTTTACGTTTCAGCATTCAAGGATTATTAGTTAAAAATGACAAACGTTTAAAGTAATAAAAATAATTTAACTTTGTTAAATCTTTTATACCTAGCCCTGTAACATTTTTCTTGTTTGAGATGAAACAGTGTATTACAGTATTCTTCTATTTATAATAGGACAAACAATAATTAAAATTTAAGTAATTTGAAAACAAAAAGTTATTTTCTCCACCTGTTATTTTGCCCAAAACGTGATACCATTATAAATAAGTATGTAAAAAGTGTTGCAGAAATTATTAGGCTTATGTTTGAGCTTAGAAAAAGATTGAAATGCTGGAGTAAGAAGATCAGTTTCTTTGTTCTTACAAAATCTTTTAGTTTAAAAAAAATGAAGTTTTTATTATAAACGAAGCCTTAAAATTTATAAAGTGACTAGTACAAAAAGGTCAATATCTCAAAAATAAAAATATAGCCTATTTATAACTGTCATTTACTTTTATGCTTTCAATTAACAAAAGAAGAATATTCTGGAAACTGGAGACACCAATAGCATCTAAGTATTTTTTTGTAAAGAAAAAAAACTACTTTGAAAAATCATTCAATTGATTTTATAAAATTAATCTATAGGGCTCATTAACTGATTATATACTGAAAGAAAATGGATTAACAGAAGAGAAAACAAGACTTTTCACCAGGCAAATCTTGGAAGGTGTCAACTATCTACATGCTCAAAAGCCTAATATTATACATAGAAATATAAAAGGTAATTCTTAAAGAATTATTAGAATTTTAAATCAATTTAAAATAATAAAAACTCAACTTTGAATTTAGAGTTAAAACAAGCTTTAAAATGTATGCGTTATCCTGATCTTCTTTCTTCATTCTTAATTGTAATTTCCTCCAACACAATTAAGCATTATGTGTCAATCTGTTATGGGCCGTATAGGCTGTTGACTCCAATTTCAGCCTGCTTTTCTTTCTGAATTCGCTTCCATAGCTTCTATCCATCCAAGAACAAACTTCATGGCTGCAGTTGTTTGATTTTTGAGTTTTCTCTTCCAGCTTGGTTGCTGTCCCCACTTATAGAGCCTCATCTGCCCAGGGTTTTGAACTTGGGACATTTTGTTTTAGCAACCATGAGCTTTACCGGCCAAACCACTATAGCCTTATCCAGATGTTTAAATTTACTCCATTTGTAGAACAGCTGCTTGAATACTGTCTTTAATTACTGAAGGCCTATTTTTAACTTAGCAACACTATTCATTGGCCGCAGCAATCTTGATTTTGTAACTCTGCTTTTCCTGTATAATTTTAAATTATTTTTATTTTGTGTCTTTTGTGTATTTTAAAATTAAATATTCTTGTCATTAAAATTAAATGTGAGCTGTCGTTTTTTTTAAATATTTCAAAATAAAATTTCTTTTGCAGCATTTCTTTACAAGAAGAATACACAATCTATTCAATAAATTTTTCCATATAAAAATTTTATGTTACAGGTAAAAATGTTCTCCTTGAGGATGACAATAATGTCCGTCTAACTGACTTTGGTTTTTCAAAAATCTTGCACGACAGCACCAACGCTCGCTCCAATTTGGGCACGTACAAGTGGATGGCACCTGAAGTCGTTTGCGCTGTTGGAGAAATCTGCTATGACGTCAAGGCCGATATTTGGTACAGTGTGATGATATTTATGTAACATTTTAGTCCTTCATAATATGCATAATGATTCATAAATTTTCTAATTTTTTTTAGCAGAAGATCACTTATTCTGGAGTGTAAAAACATACCTGTTCAAAATGTAAATTATTATAATTAGGTCTTCGTCTTTATAGATCTGTTTTCAATGAGCCAATTAATGAAGACATATTTATTGCTTTAATTATTATTAAACCCATTAGCAAGTCTATTTGTCTTTCACTGTTAAAACCAGCTTCTAAAAAACATATATTTAATATTATTTTGTTGGTTGGTTTGTTTTTGGGCTGTCAAAGACAGTATTTTAGTATAGAGCATTAGACCACTATTATCACTTATTTAATCTGAAAGCTACTTCATGTAAACTGCTTTATCCAAAAAAAATGTCATTCATACTACTTTTTTCTTTAACTCTTTTGTCATGTAAACTTGTTGATCTGAAAGATTTTGTCATTCATACTTCTTTATCTGAAAGCTTTTAAAATGTATACTTCTGTATCTAAAACTTATGTCATTTAAACTTCTTTATCTATTTTATCTGAAAGCTCTTGTCATCCATACTACTTTATCTAAAACTTAGGTCATGTAATTTTAACTACTTTATAAGCTCAATTCACGTAAACTACTTTATAAGCTCATTTCACATAAACTACTTTATTTGAAAGCTCCTTTCATGTAAACTACTTATCTCATGAAATCACCAGGAGCATTGCTTGCACAGTTGTAGAGATGGCCACCACGTCGCCGCCATTCCCAGAGTTAACTCCCTTTCAGGCACTGATTAAAATAGGCCGTGGTGATGCACCTCAGTACAAACTTCCAGAAAATTCCTCAGAAGCTTTAAGAAACTTTCTCAATCGTATATTTAAACTAGATCCCAAGGAACGTCCGACATCTGAGGAACTGTTAAAAGACACATTTATAGCAGGTAATCAATCATTTTTTTTAAATTAAAGTTTTTCCATACAACTTATTTTCATTAATTTTTACGTAGTAAATGTCTAATACCCAAATACTAATTCAGCTGGCAAAATAAAAATTTTCCTATACTATGAACATGCATTTATCTTATTGAAAGATGCAGTTGGTAACCTAATTCATCATCTTTTCCTCTTTGTGCACAAGGCGCATGGGGCCACCACAGAAAGCTCCACTTTTGTCTGTCACCGGCAATTTTCCTGGCAGTCCCCCAAGACAATCCTGCCTCTGCCGGCTGCTTCTGTGCCATGCGCCTCCATGTCTCCCTTGAACTTCCCTGCTTTATGTTTCCCAGAGGCGTCCTGTTTATCGCCTTTCCTGCGATATATTCTGGATTCATTCTTAGGACATGCCCCATCCAGCACCATCTACTTTTTTCAATTATTTGGAAACCTAATTATCTGTGTCATATGTTGGTGAAGTTACCTTTTTGAACTTGGCTGTTTAAGGGGCAAAATAAAGGATTTACCTATGGTATAAGTGGCAATATTAAAATATTAATTACTGATGTGTAGAAACATTTAATTTTGGGATGGTGTGGTCAAGAGGTAGACCCTGTGCTTCATAATTAAAAAGCTTCAGCTTTTCCCAATATTACAATGTTCAGGAAACCAATGGATCAATTCAGCTGAGTCTTAGACAGGGAGAGAAAGTTAACCTTGCGTTAAAGCACACTAGTAGCACTAGTTGTTACAGAAACTGAAAAAATTCAACTTCACTTACCTTATGGACACACTAGTTTTAAACGTTTACATTACGTATGAGGTTTACTTTCCAATTGATTTTTTTTATTTCTATACAGTGAGTAAATTATCTGAGGATTTTCCCAAAAAGTGGACAAAAGGCAGACTTGTCAGTACAGGGTCACAGGGTGATGTTTACATTGTACAAGATGAGGACAATCCAGACGATGAATCGTTTGTTGTTAAAGAGATGATAACAACCATCACATCTAAAGATTTGCTATTGGTAATGTCAAGTGTTTGTGACTCAAATGTTATTTGTGAAATTCCTATCTTATATTTGATATATGAAGACCTAAAGATGTGCATAATGTATTGTTTAAAATAATTTTTTAAATATGATTTTATAAACATACTATAACAATGTTACATAGTTTCTTTTTTTTAACCTGACGGTCCATGAGGCAAATGAATCAGAGTTCACCTGTTTGTGTGACCTCAGCATATAAAGGGATAGTGTGGTCAGCACTATGCCCAGCTGCATGTACTTTCCCCAACATGAGTTAGGTACCCATCTGAGCTGCGTGCACTTATGTACGTTATTCTGATTAGAACCCAGAATCAAACTTGAGACTTTCGGGTTAGTAGTCTAAGTGCTGTACCACTATGCCATGCCATCCCACATAGGTATGTATAATGTTGCATATAGAGCTTTTATTTGATGAAATAAAACCTAATTTTAGACATTCTGTAACAATAGTTGTTTACTAAGTGCTATCTGTGATACTGTATTTTTGCTGTGTGTTTATATTTATTTGCAAGTAAATTTAATGAATGAGATTTAATGAATGAATTTAGAATTGAAAATTAATTAAGATGTTTTTTGTGTTGCAGAAACTGTTCAGAAATGAGACAGATGTGCTGACCAAAGTAAAACATGAAAAGATTGTCACATTTTACGGTTTCTGCGAGTCAGGAAACACACTGTCTCTCTTCATGAGATATATGAAAATGGTAGGAATGTTTTATCGTAAATTTGCAGTGACAGCTCTAATTATTGTTACATGTTAATGTATTGAGTTTAGGTATATATTTAACTAGCTTATACCTATGCTTCACTATGGCAATTAGAAATTATGCAACGCTGTCACTGACACCCGCCAAATTTCCCTTCCACCCTTCTCCTTGGTTTAATTTAAATTGCTGTTGAACAACATGCTTCCCCCGCCATTTGCGCCAAGGAGAGCAATCAACCTTCCCATGCATGTTAAACTTGTCTTCCCAGGCATCCATACCCAGGGAGAGCACTCCCCACGCATGACCACATTCTCCAGCTGTAAAAGTAAAGACGAAGTGGCTATACCAATGACAGTAGGAATGAAAGACATAAGGTTGCACCAAGGGACCTTGCGCCATCTATGCTTATCATATAGATAATGCATGAAAACAGAAGTAGTTGTAATATTTCTGTTAAAATTAAACCTACCAGAACATGACAATGGGTTGTTATATAATACTAATTCCATAAGTGAATGAAGAGAAAGTCTCTTCTTTGCTAAACTGAGGCATAATAATCTATCAGGCTTATGGAAAATGCATAAACACATACTATAACAACTGCAATGTATACAAATTAATTAAACACAAGATCAATTACATTTTCTTGAATTCCCTGAAAATTTTCATGGATTGAATTCTTTCCTTATTAATGGGCAAAGGCTTATTGAATTGTTTGGTTATTTAAAAAAAAAGAGAGGCAGAACATTAGAAAGAAAAATTCTTACCACACCGAAATAACTATGATAAAGTCATCTTATAAAATTATTTTGAGGTGGCTAACTGAAATATATATTAATTAAAATACATTACTCAATGTAATAGAAATGAAATTTCACAAATGTTCTTGAGTTAGTTAAATATTTCAATAATATATTTTAGGGATCTCTTGAGAACTACATCAAAACCAAAGGACCATTGAAGGAAAAACAGGCCCAGAAGTTCACCAAAGACATCCTGGAAGGTGTCCAATATCTCCATGCCAACAATGTCATTCATAGAGATATCTCTGGTACTTTATCATAATTTTAATAATTTTTTTTTTTACCAGGACTTTTTCTACCATCTGATTAAACAAATAACATATACAAAATCACTTTCCTCTGTTATCTTCTTTACAATCTTTATGACTCATCTTTTTATTTTTTGCATGCAGAATTTTAGGCCTGGAAAATCTACTTTTCTTAAACTCAACTTCTTTCTTACTTATTTAAAGTTGTTATTTTAACCAATACAAAATTCATATTGGGTATGTTTTATACAAATTTGTTACTGGAAAGTAAATACATCCTTAAGTCTCTATTAAAAAAAAAATTTACATTTTTTTTTTTCAACACATGGCTACTTGACTGGTGTCTGCGTGGTTGAGTCGGTAAAGCTCATGGTTGCTAAACCGAAAAGTCTCGAGTTCGAACTCTCTGGCAGATGAGGCTCGTTAGCTGGGGACAGCCACTCTTCTAGGAGAGACAACTCCAAAATCAAACAACTGCAGCCTTGTAGTTTGTTCTTGGTTGGACAAAGTCTATGGAAGCAAATCCAAAAAGAAAAGCAGGCTGAAATCGGAGTCAATGGCCTCAATGGCGCATAACCAGTTGACATGTAATCCTTAATTGTGAGGGAAGCATGGTCGAGTCGGCAAAAAGCTCATGGTTGATAAATTCAAAAAAAGTCTCGAATACAAACCCTCTGGCAGATAAGGCTCGATCCCTCCCAATACTAAAAATTAAGAACGAAGAAGAAGAAGAAGTTTCACCATAAATAACCATTTCACATACACATTTGCAACTGTGTTTCTCGCTAGTGTCCAATAAATGTGTGTTTTCAGGCAAGAATCACAGAAGGATTGTGTAGAAATTTTCTGTCATGTTACTGAGTTTTAGTATTTTTCCTCTCTTGATCTCACATTCTGGCTATAGAATAGGCCTTCGTCTTTAATAATAGCGTCATTGTCATATTTAAAGCTTAGTCCAACGTATACAAATATTGAAGCATGTCTATTCATCAATGAATACTTCAACACCCCCTGTTGGAAGTCAAGTTTCCTTATCAGACCTGTCTAACAATGGGGTAGATAAAGTGATGTTTATCTGTTCCTTGAGCTCAGCTAATTAAGAGATAGTATGGTCAGCACTGAGTCTAGCCAGTTTTATTTTCCCTGACTTGAGCCAGGTCGTCATTAGAGCTGGGTGGCCAAAGGGATACTCTACGGAATCAAGCCTGGATCTGAACTGGATCTTATTTTTGGGTTAGCGGTTGCGCACTCTACCATCCAACTATGCTGTCCCATCCCTAATACATAGTTTAACAAAAATGAATAACTATGAATATTTTTAAACTGCCATGAATTTTATCTTATTTTGTATCTATATCTTTAGGTAAACACATCTTCCTTGAGTCTGAGGAGAATGTCAAGCTTGGAGGGTTTGGTGTGTCCAAAATTCTCCGTGATGACTGGAATGTCAAGATTTTACTGAAGCAGGAATCTGAGTTGATCTCACCTGGATCCATCAACTGGATGGCGCCTGAAATGGTTGCCGCAATCATGGATGACCATGGCAGTAGTTATGATGATAAAGTGGATATATGGTAAGTGGATTTTTAAGTCTTGTAGCTGTCACATTTTCAATTAAAGCAAATCTCAAATTAAAAGTAAAAAGTCATGAAAATATCACTGTATATTTTTATAAACTTGTTTTTACAACAGCTTGATAGAGTAGGCCTATGTCATGATCCATACCTTTTTAGGATAAACACCGATTATCTGCAGTATAATATTTTACATCAAAATATCTCTATGTGTATAATTAAATCGCAAAATCGCATTTAATTTTTTAAAATTATTGTAAATATAGTCATTTTGTTTAAATGAAAACAGAACATACATGTCGTTCTTACTCAAAAGCTGACCATTTCTTAGAGTTGTAGTTTAAAATAACCTGATTGACTTAAGTAGATATTGATCATTCCTTTACTGCAGTCAGTCGTAATAGTATTTCCCCTACTTCACTTCAATGAATACTTTGATTTATTTCCCTTGTTTCTTTTTTTTTACTGTTACCTCCCTTGGTTATTGGGGGTTTGGTTTTATATATATATATATATGTGTTTGTGTTATATTTTTTTCTTTGCTATAAAAAGATATTATTTTGATGAATTTAATGTGTTAGGAGTTAGTATCTCACTCTTAATGTTCCCACCTCCAGGAGTGTTGGCTGCACTGTTGTCCAGATGGTCACTGGCAACCCACCATTTATGGACCTGGAACAGCAACAAATTACATTTCAACTGGCCTCAGACAAGCCTCCAATCTTCAGCCTTCCAGAACATTCTTCCCCCGCCATCAGAAACTTCCTGCAAAAAACTTTCCATTCTCAGCCCAGTTTAAGACCTTCAGCTACTGAGTTGTTAACAAAAGATGAGTTTCTGATAATACCAATGTAAAAGATTTATTTCTTACTATATACAAGTGGTATATTTCTTCCTTTGCACATGTTAGAAATGCATTTCTTACAATGTCACATAAAAAATGTATTGCTTTCTATACATATGTAAGAGATGTATTTCATACAATGCCAATGTAAAAGATACAATTCTTACAATGTCATTGTAAAACATGTATTTCTTACAATGCCATATAAGAGATGTATTTCTTACAATGCCATATAAGAGATGTATTTCTTACAATGCCATATAAGAGATGTATTTCTTACAATGCCATATAAGAGATGTATTTCTTACAATACCTGGGAGATGTATTTCAATGTCAGCGAAAAAAAAGTATTTCTTACAATGCCAATCTAAAAAATATATTGTTTACAATGTCAGTGTAAAAATGTATTTCTTACTATACTGCTTTAAGAGATGGTTTTATTGTTACTGTAAGATGAATTTTTTATCAAATAATTATCAAAGAGATTTTACTACATCATATAACAGATAAGTATTTGCCAATCTCATTGTACTAGTTTTTCAAAAATGTCATTGTATAGGTTAAGCTGTCAACAGTGCCTTTGTAAAATACCATCATTTTAAAAGTTGGTTTCTTTTATCAATGTTGCTATTAAAGGTGATTTCTTGATTATTTTTGTGTGTGCAAAGGATGCCTCATGAGTGTTTGACAGCATCAGCAATGATGACTTAACTGTTGACCACTCGCTTATAGAAAACAAATTTAAAATACTGTTGAAATGTAATGATTACATATTCTTAGGAATTGAGACGTTGGTAGTTGTCTTCTGTTTGATTGTGTACTAACCATGTAAACACTAAAACAAACAACAGCTTAAACTTCCCTTGTAGATGTTTATAGTTAATGATTCAGTCAGTTTTTATTTAATGTTTTAAAAACTAGCCTACTTTTTGTTTTAGTGTGCAACATCAGCTGCTACTTAATGTCATTTGATTTAGCTGCAGATGTCATCTAGTTATGTTGATTCTAGCTACATTTTTGAAAAATTACATGAAACAGTATATTAGTTAAATTTTATTATGCATCCTTTTTTTTTGAAGGACAATGTGGTCGAATGGTAGAGCATTTGGTTGCTAGACAGAAGTTCTTGAGTTCAGATCTTGGTTCAGACTTGCGATTTTAGGACGTTTCTGAGTCCACCCAGCTCTGATGGGTGCTTGACTTTTGTTTGGGGAAAGCAAAGGCGGCCATGCATAGTGCTGACCACATTATTCCCTCATATGCCAAGGTCAAGAAACATTAACTCTACTAATCGATCACTAGGTCTAAAGAGGAACTTCATTTAATTTTACATCCCTTTTTGCATCCTAACTTACATCATTTTACTGCCTAGTTTTTTGTGTGTTAACCAGTCTTTTAAATAATTCCTTATTCCACATTTACTTGGCGAAATGTTAAGAAATATTTTGGACATAAATTGTTTTTTCTGGCAACTGCTGTAGACCTGCCTTCTGTTTTTCACTACCCATTTAGTGTTTTTTAATGTTTGAGAAACCCATTATGTCTCAATGCTACAGCACTCTCTGATCATTACACTAAGCTGTTAGAAATTTTGTGATATGGTTAGAAGGGCAAGTTTAAAAATATGATGTGGCAGTTAGATTTTTTTAAAGATAAAAGTAAGAAAATGTTGATGTATTTTCATTAGAATTGTTTTTTTTTTTTAGTTAAAGTTAAAGGCAAAGCTTTGTGAGAGGGCCCACATGTTGGCAAATAAAAAAAAAATCTGCAAATTTTCAAACACTTAACCAGCTTTTTATCTTTCAGCCTTGTTACCTATAATTTATGTAATGTTACATCTTTTACTGTGTTCTTACTTGTGGATTCATAGAACAATTTTCCGCTAAAAATAAATTTAGCTTTTTCTTGTCATAATTTTTTGTACCAATGTGGCAGATTCAAAGATGTAGCTTTTCTTTTAACAGGAAGTTCTATTTTTCCTTAATATAATGTTGATGAGAGACAGTATTTAAACTTTCATTTAATGTAATTTTTTAGTTTTATTTCCTTAAAATTTTTATTTCACCCGGAAAAAAAATAGAAACACCTTGATTGATTTTTTTAGGATATTATAGCTGTATTATATTACACACATGTAACATTCTGATTAACTAACTTAGCCATTCTCTATCATTATCTGCCGGTGAATCTTTATTAGAGTATTTTAATTATATTTATTTATCCCCATAATCTGTTTTAAATTATTTTAGTTAATTACTTCAGTTAAAGAATTTAAAAAGATAGATTATTTATTGTGATAATAGTGATAACAGTTGAAATTTTAATTTAACAGTTGAACTGAAGGAAAAAATGAACACAAGTATAGACTGAAGGTTGTCATGTGTACTTGTTTTTCATGTGGATGTTTCTAGTTTTTATATTACTGATGTAGTGATAGTTTTACCAGTGCTTTACTTTTGTTTATTATCAATTTATTTAATCTTTTCTTACAAGCATAATCTTATTTTTTAAAATGTATCTACAAAATATGTTTTTGAGTTGCTATTACATTTATGCAAGACAAATAATTTTTTCAAATCCTGAATCCATCAGTTTATGTAAATATGAGATACCTGCTGACTAAATTCTGTTTGAACACAATTTTTGTTGTTCTTGCTCTGCCTTAGATCAGAATAGGTGAAAACAATATTAGTTATTCTTGCCCTAGATTAGAATAGGTGAAAAAAATATTAGTTATTCTTGCCTTAGATCAGAACAGGTGAAAACAATTTTTGATGTTCTTGTCTTAGATCAGAACAGGTGAAAATAATTTTTGATGTTCTTGCCTTAGATCAGAACAGGTGAAAACAATTTTTGATGTTCTTGCCTTAGATCAGAACAGGTGAAAACAATTTTTGATGTTCTTGTCTTAGATCAGAACAGGTGAAAACAATTTTTGATGTTCTTGCCTTAGATCAGAACAGGTGAAAACAATTTTTGATGTTCTTGTCTTAGATCAGAACAGGTGAAAACAATTTTTGATGTTCTTGCCTTAGATCAGAACAGGTGAAAACAATTTTTGATGTTCTTGCCTTAGATCAGAACAGGTGAAAACAATTTTTGATGTTCTTGCCTTAGATCAGAACAGGTGAAAACAATTTTTGATGTTCTTGCCTTAGATCAGAACAGGTGAAAACAATTTTTGATGTTCTTGCCTTAGATCAGAACAGGTGAAAATAATTTTTGATGTTCTTGTCTTAGATCAGAACAGGTGAAAACAATTTTTGATGTTCTTGCCTTAGATCAGAACAGGTGAAAACAATTTTTGATGTTCTTGCCTTAGATCAGAACAGGTGAAAACAATTTTTGATGTTCTTGTCTTAGATCAGAACAGGTGAAAACAATTTTTGATGTTCTTGCCTTAGATCAGAACAGGTGAAAACAATTTTTGATGTTCTTGTCTTAGATCAGAACAGGTGAAAACAATTTTTGATGTTCTTGCCTTAGATCAGAACAGGTGAAAACAATTTTTGATGTTCTTGCCTTAGATCAGAACAGGTGAAAACAATTTTTGATGTTCTTGCCTTAGATCAGAACAGGTGAAAACAATTTTTGATGTTCTTGCCTTAGATCAGAACAGGTGAAAACAATTTTTGATGTTCTTGCCTTAGATCAGAACAGGTGAAAATAATTTTTGATGTTCTTGTCTTAGATCAGAACAGGTGAAAACAATTTTTGATGTTCTTGCCTTAGATCAGAACAGGTGAAAATAATTTTTGATGTTCTTGCCTTAGATCAGAACAGGTGAAAACAATTTTTGATGTTCTTGTCTTAGATCAGAACAGGTGAAAACAATTTTTGATGTTCTTGCCTTAGATCAGAACAGGTGAAAACAATTTTTGATGTTCTTGTCTTAGATCAGAACAGGTGAAAACAATTTTTGATGTTCTTGCCTTAGATCAGAACAGGTGAAAACAATTTTTGATGTTCTTGTCTTAGATCAGAACAGGTGAAAACAATTTTTGATGTTCTTGTCTTAGATCAGAACAGTTGATCCTGAACTTAAGGCATGCTTGACCTCTCACCTAGGAAATGCTGTCATCTCCTTACACAACCTCAGATTATACTTGCCTTAGATCAAAACAAGTGACCCCTGTACTTAAGTCTTACTTGACCTCTCACCTAGGAAATGTCCTCTCCCTACACAACCTCAGATTATACTTACCTTAGATCAAAACAAGTGACTCCTGATCTTAAGTCATGCTTGACCTCTGTTGTCATCTCCTTACACAATCTCACATTATATTTATTTATATTTCTAGAAAAAACAAACCCTACTGCTCTACCACCATACAATTTTTAAAAACCTCGCCATATGAAGGGATAGTTTAGTCAGCAGTATGCCCAGCCGCCTTTAATTTTCCCTAAAGTGAGTTGGGTACCTATTAGGGACATTCTACTGATTTGAGCCTATATTCGAACTGGATACTTTCTAGTAGCAATCTAGCGCCCTACCGCTAGGCCACACAGTCCCATCAAGAATAGGTTATGCGAATCACAGGAATCCTCTTTCCCAATGTTCATAAAAAAAACCGTTGATCATCATCACTGCCTGTAAACACTGCCGGTGTATAGGCAGCAAACAAAATATCTGGCCTTAGAAACAGTTGTCTAACTTTCGTGTGTTAAATAATGTGTAACACACTAAATAAGCAAATAATACGTTCATTCTTCACGTACACAGAGATAGATACACACATTCAAGTATACAATAGGTCGCTTTGCTTAATAGGCCTAAAGAAAACAAAAATTTATTTTGATAGAAAAACAGTAACCAACTTTAGGCTAATTTGCCCACCAAATAAATCAACAAAACCATAAACACTATAAATAAAAGGAAACCATTCCAAATTATTTTAGTCGCGTTTATTTCAAGTATGTGTGATGTATTTCACATCTCCCGTTGTCCCTGTCACAACTCACGCCGAAAAATATTGAGGTCTGTGCGCTTTGAATGACACAGTGGGTGATATACAGTTGACTAGACCCCCAGTCCTCCTCACTTATAGTTTAAGCCTTTTTTGGTGACCCTGTGAAATAACAAGAAACAATCTTTATGGTAGACGAAACAAATTGGTATAATTTCAAATGTTAAAGTAGAATATGTTTAGCCCTGTAGAAAACTGCAGCGTCTTGCTAGAGAGTAGAGAAATGGTGGGATTATAATGGGGAATAAAAGATGGTAGGTCTGTGGGAATAAAATGGGCTGATAAAAGATTGTAGGCTAATGGGAATAGCTGGATTATAATGGGAAATAAAATATTGTATGTCTATGGGAAATAAAAGATCTTAGTAGGATTGTAATGGGAACATATTAGTCATCTTATTCAGTTTTGGTATCATGCACATAATACAAATGACATTTTAAAAGACTAACTATCTTAATATCCAATAACCTACCCCATCCCCATCAATAGGACGATTGATTTTTTTTGTCTACTTTTATTCTTCGACAATTGGTTTACAGACAATATTTGGCCTAAAGAAATGTGGTCTACAGATAGTCAGGGTACATTAATTCGATTACCAAATTTTTTACTAAACGTTATCAAATTTTTAACCCTAACCCTCTAAAGCTAAGTAGCCTACGTTTCAATGGACTAAATGTCGGTAGGCTTAATGTCGGGGTAGACCAAATGTCGTGGTAGACCAAATGTCGTGGTAGACCAAACGTCATGGTATACCTAATGGAATGGTAGACCTAATGGAATGGTAGACCAAATGTCGTGGTAGACCAAATGGAATGGTAGACCAAATGTCGTGGTAGACCAAATGGAATGGTAGACCAAATGGAATGGTAGACCAAATGTCGTGGTAGACCAAATGCAATGGTAGACCAAATGGAATGGTAGACCAAATGGAATGGTAGACCTAATGTCGGGGTAGACCTAATGTTGCGGCAGACCTAATGGAATGGTAGACCAAATGGAATGGTAGACCTAATGTTGCGGCAGACCTAATGGAATGGTAGACCAAATGGAATGGTAGACCTAATGTCGGGGTAGACCTAATGTTGCGGCAGACCTAATGGAATGGTAGACCAAATGTCGTGGTAGACATGTTGTGGTAGACCTAACATCATTGTAGACCTAATGTCAGGATAGAACTAATATCGTGGTAGACCTAATGTCGTTTTAGACCAAATGACGTGGCAGACCAAATGACGTGATAGACGTAATGTCATGGTAACCTAATGTCGTGGTTGACCAAATGTCGTTTTAGATCAAATGTCGCATAAGGCAATATGTCTGTAGACCAAATGTCCGTAGACCAACTGTCCATAGACCAAAGGTCTGTAGACCAAATGTCTGTAGACTAAATGTATGTAGACTAAATGTCTGTAGACCAAATGTGTGTAGACCAAATGTATATAGACCAAATATCTGTAGACCAAATGTCTGTAGAGCAAAAGTCCATAGACCAAATGTCTGTAGACTAAATGTCTGTAGACCAACTGTCCATAGACCAAATGTCTGTAGACTAAATGTCTGTAGACCAATTGTCCATAGACCAAATGTCTGTAGATCAAATGTCCATAGACCAAATGTCTGTAGACTAAATGTCTGTAGACCAACTGTCCATAGACCAAATGTCTGTAGACTAAATGTCTGTAGACCAATTGTCCATAGACCAAATGTCTGTAGACCAAAAGACCAAATGTCTGTAGACCAAATGTCTGTAGACTAAATGTCTGTAGACTAAATGTCTGTAGACTAAATGTCTGTAGACTAAATGTCTGTAGACCAACTGTCCATAGACCAAATGTCTGTAGACTAAATGTCTGTAGATCAAATGTCCATAGACCAAATGTCTGTAGACTAAATGTCTGTAGACCAACTGTCCATAGACCAAATGTCTGTAGACTAAATGTCTGTAGACCAATTGTCCATAGACCAAATGTCTGTAGACCAAAAGACCAAATGTCTGTAGACCAAATGTCTGTAGACTAAATGTCTGTAGACTAAATGTCTGTAGACTAAATGTCTGTAGACTAAATGTCTGTAGACCAACTGTCCATAGACCAAATGTCTGTAGACTAAATGTCTGTATACTAATTGTCCATAGACCAAATGTCTGTAGACCAAAAGACCAAATGTCTGTAGACCAAATATCTGTAGACTAAATGTCTGTAGACTAAATGTCTGTAGACTAAATGTCTGTAGACTAAATGTCTGTAGACTAAATGTCTGTAGACTAAATGTCTGTATACTAAATGCATGTAGACCAACTGTGGAGGAAACATCAGTAGAAGAGTAGGCGAGATCATCTCCCGTCAACACAGAGGCGCAGCGAGGGGGGGGGGGGGTGCGGACCGCACCGGGTGACACCATATAGGGGGGGGGGGGTGGCACCAAGGCAAAAAATAGCAAAATATTTAGGGAAAATGATAATTCCACTTAATTGATTAATTCGAGTGTTAAATAGTCTTTTTAAGAGGTGGAAATCGAAAGTTTGAAGGGGGAGGGGGTGCAAATCGAAAATTGAAAGCTTGTCCCCGGGAAGGGTCGCTACGCCTCTGGTGGGGGTGACACCATTAAGTGCCGCACCGGGTGACACCCGACCTCGCTACGCCACTGCGTCAACATAGAATACAGTCCCAGACTCATGTCAGCCAGTAGTACCAACACATTTACTCAAACTTTGTTGCAAAAAGTAAGTCAATGCTTATCCCGTTCAACGCCCCAACCCCATGTACAAAATGTAATCAGATAACAAACCAAACCCATGTTAGGGCTATAAAACAACTGCACTATCCCTAGGGATTAGAGACCCAAGATATGTGTATTTGTTTGACTGAGCGTGATTTTATAAAGGCCAAAGCATCTAGAGATCTGTACGGTGTACAGTCATGAAACACACACATCAGGTTTTGTTGTTTCTTTTAGCCGGTTCCCAGACAGTTAACATTCCGAGAAGTTCGTAGCTTCCAGACTAGACAAATACTTATAGTGTACTTGCAGCCCTAATCCAGACTAACTTAATACAGACAGCCTTAATCCAGACCTTATCCCTAATCCAGATAGATTTAATCCAGACCTCAGCACTAATCTAGACTTTAGTCATAATCCAAACAGACATAATCTAGACCGTATCTCTAATCCAGACACTTAATCCAGACATCAGCACTAATCTAGACCTTAGACATCCAGACCTTAGCCATGTTCCTGACCTAAGACCTTATACAAACCCCAGCACAAATCCAAACCTTAGCCCTAATACAGACATTAGACATCCAGATCTTAACTATGTTTCAGACCTTAGACCTAATACAGACCTTAGACCTAATCCCGACCTTTGCCCTAATCCCGACCTTTGCCCTAATCCCCACCTTAGAGCTAATCTAGACCTTTGCCCTAATCCCGACCTTAGCCCTAATCCCGACCTTAGACGTAATCCTGACCTTGGCCCTAATCCCGACCTAAGACTTAATCCCGATCTTTGACCTGATCCCGACCTTTGACCTAATCCCAACCTCGACCTTTGCCCTAATCCCAACCTCGACCTTTGCCCTAATCCCGACCTTTGCCCTAATCCCGACCTTACCACTAATCCAGACCTTAGACCTAATCCAGACCCTAGCCGCGATTCTGATGGCACTAGCAGTAATCGTAACCATAGCCCTTAACTACATATTATACTTAATTCTAACACTAGATAATCCTGACCCAGGCCCTAAACCAGGTCATAAGCCAAATATTCGTTCTAGCCCATAAGCTAATACAAGCTCGAATCCTAACCCTCACACTAATCCTGACTGTAGACAGTCTAACCCTCACACTAATCCTGACTGTAGACAGTCTAACCCTCACACTAATCCTGACTGTAGACATTCCAACCCTCACACTAATCCTGACTGATGACATTTTAACCCTCACACTAATCCTGACTGAGTACATTTAACCCTGCCACTAATCCGGACTGAAGACATTTTAACCGTCACACTAATCCTGACTGTCGACAATCCAACCCTGAAACCAATCCTGTCGACAATCCAACCCTCACACCAATCATGACAGTCGACAATCCAACCCTCACACCAATCATGACAGTCGACAATCCAACCCTCACACCAATCCTGACAGTCGACAATCCAACCCTCACACCAATCATGACAGTCGACAATCCAACCCTCACACCAATCCTGACTGTAGACAATCCAACCCTCACACTAAACCTGACTGTCGACAATCCAACCCTCACACTAATCCTGACTATAGACTTTATCCCCATGATAGCCGCACTACTAGCTATGTAGATCTTAGCCCAAATTATGTCTCCAGTTCCAATAATGACCCTAAAACTAATCTAGAAATTAGTAATAATTCCGATCAAAGCTTTTAACATTACCATAGCGTTTACCCTAACCCACAACCCAAAAACTAGAAACAGGGGCGTAGCGAGGGGGGGGGGGGTGCGGACCGCACCGGGTGACACCATTTAGGGGGGTGACACCAAGGCAAAAAATAGCAAAATATATTGAGAAAAACTCAAGGGGGGGGGGTGCAAATCGAAAGTTTGTTGGGGGGGGTGCAAATCGAAAACTTGAGGGGGGGTGCAAATCGAAAGTTTGAGGGAGGGCTGCAAATCGAAAATTTGAAAGTTTGTCCCTGGGAAGGGTCTCTATGCCTCTGGGGGGGGGGGGGGTGACACCATTAAGTGCCGCACCGGGTGACACCCGACCTCACTACGCCACTGACTAGAACATTGCTCTTATCCTCGCAGTCTTACAGATTCTTACCCATGACCTAATCTGGCTCATTACCTTAATCCTAACCCTAGTACTAATCATGGCACTAGCACTAATGCTGAGACTGCCGAATCCTGACCCAGACCCTATACTTGACCCTAGCCCGTAATTATAATCATTGATAAATGCCAGACTTTATTTTCTATCTAAGATACCGACAGAAAAAAGTACATTAATGCAATACTGTATTTTTTTTCAAGAAGAGAGACAATATAGGAAGTCAAGAAATTTTAGCCGATGCCCCCCCCCCCCCCCACTTTCCCTCTATCCCTTCAACCCTTGGTTGGTTATGGTTTTTAGGCCAATCACAAATACACTCGGTATTACACGAATGTGGTATATTATAAACATAATCTGTGGGGATCACATCCATTTGAAGGAAATCGTTTGTTATTTTTTATTAGCACAGTAGTCAAGTCTTGTATTAAATGAAGTTAATAAGCGACAATGTGTTCATGAGTGATGTAAACGTATTCATTAAACCAATCACAACTATAGGGCTATTTTGCCCAGACAGTCTTTGTCTAGAGTTTGATTCACTATCCTTAGTCTGTAGCATGTCATTGAATTCACTCAGCTCTGATGGGTACCTGACTTGAGCTAGGGTAAATAAAACCGACTGGGAATTGTGTTGAACTCATTACCCCTTCACATGCCAATGTTAGAGAAACAGGAGAACTCTACTCCATCTGTCCCGTATACCTCCGATGAACTGTACCATCGTTACTATTCATGAAAGCAGAACTTTGTCGAAAAATAAACAAGAATTAAATCATATCCGTTGTAGTATATCAGTGCTGTATACCATCTAACTTCCATATTTCAAAGAAAGTACCGAAATCAGGGTGAAAAACCATTGTATGCCCTCTTGTTGCAGTATCTTAGAACCACTTTGTTGGAGTTCTAGAAGTATCGAGTACTTTAATCGGGTTAAGGTTAGTTACGCCAAGAAAATCCATACTGTACAGTATTAACCATAACATTGATATGCATTATGTATATACTAGGCAAGGTAAGACAAGGTAAAGCAAGGCAAGGCAAATCAGGCATGGTAAGGTAAGGTAAGGTAAGGTAAGGTAAGGTAAGGTAAGGTAAGGTAAGGTAAGGTAAGGTAAGGTAAGGTAAGGTAAGGTAAGGTAAGGTAAGGTAAGGTAAGGTAAGGTAAGGTAAGGTAAGGTAAGGTAAGGTAAGGTAAGGTAAGGTAAGGTAAGGTAAGGTAAGGTAAGGTAAGGTAAGGTAAGGTAAGGTAAGGTAAGGTAAGGTAAGGTAAGGTAAGGTAAGGTAAGGTAAGGTAAGGTAAGGTAAGGTAAGGTAAGGTAAGGTAAGGTAAGGTAAGGTAAGGTAAGGTAAGGTAAGGTAAGGTAAGGTAAGGTAAGGTAAAAATGTAGCCTTACTTTTTCTTGTCCGGATCCGTAAACTTACAGTCCTCTTCCCCTGGGGGTGGGCCACGATATCTGCAGGGTGGTAAGTTCGGTGCGGGGCAGGGGCACATGGGCATCGCTGGTTCCGGTTCGGGCGGGGCCACTTTGTGGGCACAGGGGGGCAGCACGGGCATACATGGCGGCCTGACGTACTCCTCCACCTGCATGTCCATTGGTGGCGGCTCCTTTGGCAGAACGGGCTTCGTGCAAAGGCTCTTGTTCGTCATGTTGAATGAGCTGAGCTGGATTCACAACCAACAGGACTGAGAAGTTCACTGCAGTGGGAAAGCTAAACAAAAACTACACTTGAAGGTGCTGGTTCTTACCTTAAAAAAAAAAAAAAGATCGATGGTATTGTCTTTATAATCAGCGGAGGTAAATGAATTCAGTTGCGGTTGTTTTTTCCCGTCGGGATATTTTCCGACATGTATACGGGAGAGACCGGCATGATATGACTTGAAGGTGCGGCGTTGTTATGTGAGGGTTTTACGTTCAGTAATGGTGCTGTGTTCGAAAGTTTTGGTCTACGGCGGTGCGCAAAGTTTGTTGTTATTATAAAGGGAAGTTAGAGCGTCTGGGTTTATTCATAGCAGCTTAAAATATACCTATCTAAACCGGCTCAACTTTAAAAAGTCTATTTGTAATTTTACAGTGAAACAACAAAATTAAAATTAATTTTTTTTTTAAATTAAAAAAAATAAAACTAGAACGACAACAATAGATATCAATGTTTTAACTTTATAATGCTTTCAGATTGTAGTTTTTTTTACTGAAATTAAGGAAAGAATTGAGTGAACTTATGTTTAATCAATAATCAATGGCAGGACGAAATGAGATTAGGTGGTCTTTAAAGTTTAAACCGTATGTCATCGTTAAGGTTGGTGCAGATAATTTATGTAATACAATGGACAAAGGTGGTTCATATGTTGCTATACAGTGGTATGCGGGGCAGAAGATGGTAGGTGCATTGTTATAAAGAAATGTGTTTGATAACACTAAAGCCAATTATGTATATATATATATATATATATATATATATATATATATATATATATATATATATATATATATATATATATATATATATATATATATATATATATATACTAGCTTATACCCGTGCTTCGAGAGGCAAAGGGGTGCGGACCGCACCGGGTGACACCATTTAGGGGATTGACACCAAGGCAAAAAATAGCAAAATATACAGAGGAAAAACTTGAGGGGGTGGGGTGCAAATCGAAAGTTTGAGGGGGGGGGGGGGTGCAAATCGAAAGTTTGAGGGGGGGGTGTGGTGCAAATCAAAAACTTGAGGGGGGGGGGGAGGTGCAAATCGAAAGTTTGAGGGGGGGGGTGCAAATCGAAAACTTGAAAGTTTATCCCCGGGAAGAGTCGCTACGCCTCTGGGGGGGTGACACCATTAAGTGCCGCACCGGGTGACACCCGACCTCGCTACGCCACTGAACATGGTCCAAATGTTTCTATACTAGGAACAAATGTTGTAGAACTTTCAGAACATGTTGACCTAAAGAGATAAATCCAGGTACACTGAAATCTTGACCCAAATTTTCTAGACTACGAATACTCAGAATTTGTTGTCTACTAATTAAACCAACCGCAACTGCCTTTAAATTATTTCTGATTAAAGCATTCCAAAATCCCAGTAAATGTTTAAGTTTACAGTTTAAAATAAAGATTATATCGTTGTCGATGCTTTGTGTTCAGAGTTTCTTCCAGGCATCTCTTCGGGGTGGCCGAGCGCCCCCCCCCCCGAAGAAAGTCTACCGCTCTCCCCCCCCCCCCCCCCCTCCCCCGAACGAGATGGAATTTATATAGTAAACATGTATTTTTACTGGTGTCCCGTTCCCCCCCCCCCCCGAAAATATCAATTGCCCCTCCTTCCCCCCCCCCCCCCCCCCGGAGAAAAAAGTCTGGAGGAAACACTGTTATATTTATACAAAAGTAAAGATTCCACTTCACACCTTTGGGCAGATGAAGTAGAGTTTATATTTATTTTTTCTTGATCTCGGCAAAAGAAGGGATGGTGTAGAAACACTTTGCCCAACCGCCATTATTTTCCCCAGAGGCGTAGCGACCCTTTCCGGCGCCCGGGGACAAACTTTCGATTTGCACCCCCCCTCTCTCAAGATTTTGATTTGCACCCACCCCCTCCCCCTCAAGATTTCGATTTGCACACCCCACCCCCTCAAACTTTCGATTTGCACCCCCTCAAGCTTTCATTTTTATTTTTCCAACCCATTTTTTGGCGCCCCCTTAGGTCGGTGGGGGACATATGTCCCCCCCCGCCCCCCCCCCCCTCGCTACGCTACAGAGGTACCCATCAGAGCTGGGTGGACGCAGGGGCTGGGGACGTCCTATATTCACACCTTTGACCCGAGATCAGAGTTTCTTCCAGGCATCTCTTCGGGGGGGACGGTGCCCCCCCCCCCCCCCCGAAAAAAATTAACCCCCCCCCACCCCGAACGAAATGAAATTTATATAATTTATATAGAAAATATATACTATTAACAATGTCCGCCCCGCCGAAGAAAGTCTACCGCCCCCCAAAGAATTTCAAGTGCCCCCCCACCCCCCCGGAGAAAAAAGTCTGGAAGAAACACTGCCCGAGATCCGAACTCCAGACTTGCTTTGGAGCCTAACGAAATCGAACCATGTCCATGGCCATATCACTACATTGCAGAATGCAGTGCAGAGGTCGATAGTTCCATTTAAAACTTGCACAGTAATTTATTTTCATTATGTGACCTTTGTCACAAACTCTGACCTGTAACCGGAAGTTACAATCCAACCTCGTCCAAGATTTGGACCGTCTACATTTGTCCGATTCAGCAAACGCGAATTTAACTGAACAAAAATTACAGTGGGGGAGGGGGGGTTATGGCCGTACTTATGAAGTAAAATATACACAAGCGATCTGCATTATCTTGATTTCAGATAGCTATTTTTTTTTTTAAATTTATATAAATGGTTAGAGTAGAGAAAATAAAAGAAGCAACAAAAGCCAACAAAAGGATTTCCCCTGTCTATTATTATCTTCAAATGGGGTTTCCCGATGTTATTTTAGCGAAGACCAATGAAGAGCTATTTTGCCCTCCTTAAATGCATTTTAATAATGAACTTAAAAAATAAATAAGTCTTTTTAGGCGAAAAGTGAGTAAATACAATGTTTTAATAGTTTACTTAAGATAAACAAAAATTATAGTTACAAACGAAAGATTGAAAAAAAAGGCCCAATATTAGCACTTCAGTTTAGTTAACAGCTACTTCTGCTACAGTCTAGGTTTTTTAAATATTTTAGGAACCTGTACAAATTAAAATTAACGCCTCGATGTGTCCTCTAGATAGATTCTACTGGATTAGGCCTATGTTTTATGTGTGGGGTAATTTCTAAATTGTCTTCATCCATTAAATCCTACCAATCTTAATATTTTTTATTTATTAAGAAAAATATTATGAGGTAACTTGTTTTAACAAGCATTAGCTAGACTGTATGAAAAGGAAATTAACCTTGTAAATAATTGCCTTCATAGTTTGTTAAAGTATATACATATATTTAAAATTTAGACCAATATTTTTCGAATTCGTTCAACTTTCTTAAATTATTTAAATACTGAAGCCAGCATGGCAAATCTAACATCTCTGATACTAAAACCAGACGCATATCTGGCAAGCGTTTTTGAATAAAAAGCCATTTTAAAATTATTTTTAAAATTATAGATATTTAAATAATGTTATAGTTATGGTGTTTTTAGATGTAGAAAAAACTATTAAAATTAATGTATTGTCTAGTTATCGATATGTGCCAGTGGTGTATAGAGATGGAGTGGGGGGGGGGGGAAGAGGGGGTAGAATTCACATTACCTACTTAGATACTATATAGATCTTATTATTTTTTTAGTGTTGACAAAAGTTACCACTTGAATCAACTTAGGCTATAGCCTCAGGCTCATAACCTTTTCAGACTGTCATCATAAAGTAGAATGTAATCATTAAGTAGATAGCAAAGTTATCAGTTATCTTTTTTTATCATAACTGTATTTTATATCCTGTGTAGCATTCGTGACGTAAACAATAATAAACAGTTGTTAACCCGAAAGTCACGAGTTCAAATCCGTGTTTGTCGGTAACGTCCGTGAGTCCACACTGCTCTGGGGTCATCCATAAATGACATCCCGCTTTTTTTGACGATTTTTACCACCACCCTCTCCTCCGTCACACATCATCTCAAAAAGCCAGACCCCCTCCTCCACTAAAATTACGTCACACCTGAGCCTTTCAACCCCCCCCCCCTTCCCTCAAAATCGCAGTTGAATTTTTCTTAAAGTACGATATTTTCTCAAACTCTTTTCTAAACGCTTTCAACATAGAGTATTTTAATCAATTCCTATTACAATTTATTAAAACAGTTTTCTAGACAGCGAAATAATGGCTAAAATTGGTTTTCTAACATTGCTTTTTTATAATGCAAAAGTGTGACGTCACACCATCTGAACGTCGTTTATGGACGACCCCTCTATAGGGTACCTGACTCACGCTGGGAGTGGGTGGGGTGGCTGGGCATAGTACTGACATCACAATTCCTTCATCTCGGGGGCGAGAAACATAAAATCTTCTCCATCTGCCCAATGTAAACTTTGCTATAATTATGCCCTTTAAAAGTAGTCAAGTGTCCTTTCAAACCGTATGGTCCATGAAGCAGGTGAAGTAGATTTCACTTGTTTCAGTGGCCTTGACATATAAAAGGGATAGTGTGTGCCCACCCGCCATTATTTTCCCTAACATGAGTCAGGTACTCATTAGAGCTGGGTGAACTCAGGAATGTTTTTCGAACAAGAACCCGGGATTTGACAACCAGATCCTAGATTTAATCCAGATTTTAGTCCTACGCCAGATCCTAGCTCTAATCCAGACCTTTGGCTAATCCAGACTTAAGCCCTAATCCAGATGTTAGCCCTAGCATACAGGCCTTATATATACTTAGTTCAATTTAGAGTATCGTCCAAAATAAGATTTATTTTCAACTGCCGGGCTCAATAAATATTTTATGTAAATTTGACAGCTTGACAAGGAAAGAGAAGCGTCATGAGTGTAGAGGATACAGCTGATCTGGCAAACAGTGGTTCTCACACAGATGAGCAGCACCCGGAAGACAGTGGGTACCAAAACATGAACACAATCCATAAACACAATCCATAAACACAATCCATAAACACAATCCATAAACACAATCCATACACGCAATCCATACACGCAATCCATACACACAATCCATACACACAATCCATACACACAATCCATACACACAATCCATACACACAATCCATACACACAATCCATACACACAATCCATACACACAATCCATAAACACAATCAATAAACACAATCTATACACACAATCCATACACACAATCCATACACACAATCCATACACACAATCCATACACACAATCCATACACACAATCCATACACACAATCCATACACACAATCCATAAACACAATCAATAAACACAATCTATACACACAATCCATACACACAATCCATACACACAATCCATACACACAATCCATACACACAATCCATACACACAATCCATACACACAATCCATAAACACAATCAATAAACACAATCTATACACACAATCCATACACACAATCCATACACACAATCCATACACACAATCCATACACACAATCCATACACACAATCCATACACACAATCCATAAACACAATCAATAAACACAATCTATACACACAATCCATACACACAATCCATAAACACAATCAATAAACACAATCTATACACACAATCCATAAACACAATCCATAAACACAATCCATACAAACAATCCATAAACACAATCCATACACACAATCCATACACACAATCCATACACACAATCCATACACACAATCCATACACACAATCCATACACACAATCCATACACACAATCCATACACACAATCCAATCAAAAATGTATCGGCATTTAAGTCATTATTATTTTTGTTATTAATGTTTAGAAACAAAATTCCCTCTAAGTAAGAAATGCTAGCGTGTAAAAGATATTTTCTGTGCGCGCTGTTTTAAAAGTCTTATGCAGCGATATATTTATTTTACAAAATCACTGCGCTGCAGCTCAAAACTACTGCGCGGCCCGCGCAACCGCGCAGCTTAGAGGGAACATTGTTTCGGAAACACACATTTTTAATTACTCCCGTAGTAAAAGTAAGTAAAAACTCATTCAAGTTTATTAACCCTTCATTTCATATTGTAGCAATTTTGCTACAAAGCGAAATAATTACAAATAAATTTACACTTATGATAAAATCCACTTTTTTATTTTCCCATTGCTGCTGGCTCACTTTTGACCTAGATTTAAGCCTGAAACAGACTATAAGTGCGCTATATACGGCACGCTCCAGATTTGAATCAGTCAGTTTACTTTAGTTCAAAAAAATTAATTCATGAAATGAAGGGTTAATTCCGAGAAAACGTAAAACACTGTGAAGCCAGTAAAATATTAAGTTGACTAAATGCATGCTTAGTGTTAAGCCAGCTTACCATATTGTAAACTATTTAGATTTCCACTCATTGTTTTTTTTCCATGTCCAGTTGTGGCCATCGCCCCCTCCTTCCCCAATAAGTGGGAGAAGGGTGAAAAAATCGGAAAAGGGGCTTTCGGGGAGGTGTACATTGTCAAAGATCTGGATAACCCTAAAGAGGAGAAGTTCATCGTGAAAGAAGTTTTGCTGGTCAATGCGCTCAAAGACCGGAATCAGGTGAGTGGCGCCATTCTGTGGTACATGGGTGGGGGGGGGGTATATCTTGAACAGGTGATTTCAACCATTTTGTGGTACCTAGGTGGGAGGGTATATCTTGAACAGGTGAGTAGTACCATTATGTGGTACCTGGGTAAGGGGAATATATCTTGAACAGGCGTTATGCAATTCTGTGTTGCCTGGGTAATGGGGTATATCTTGAACAGGTGAGTTATGCAACTATGTTTTACTAGCTCAGGGTAGGAGGGTATATCTTGAACAGGTGAGTTATGCAACTATGTTTTACTAGCTCAGGGTAGGAGGGTATATCTTGAACAGGTGAGTTATGCAACTATGTTTTACTAGCTCAGGGTAGGAGGGTATATCTTGAACAGGTGAGTTATGCAACTATGTTTTACTAGCTCAGGGTAGGAGGGTATATCTTGAACAGGTGAGTTATGCAACTATGTTTTACTAGCTCAGGGTAGGAGGGTATATCTTGAACAGGTGAGTTATGCAACTATGTTTTACTAGCTCAGGGTAGGAGGGTATATCTTGAACAGGTGAGTTATGCAACTATGTTTACTAGCTCAGGGTAGGAGGGTATATCTTGAACAGGTGAGTTATGCAACTATGTTTTACTAGCTCAGGGTAGGAGGGTATATCTTGAACAGGTGAGTTATGCAACTATGTTTTACTAGCTCAGGGTAGGAGGGTATATCTTGAACAGGTGAGTTATGCAACTATGTTTTACTAGCTCAGGGTAGGAGGGTATATCTTGAACAGGTGAGTTATGCAACTATGTTTACTAGCTCAGGGTAGGAGGGTATATCTTGAACAGGTGAGTTATGCAACTATGTTTTACTAGCTCAGGGTAGGAAGGTATATCTTGAACAGGTGAGTAGTACCACATTCCGTGTTACCTGGGTAGGGGGGTCAATCTTGAACAGGTGATTTCCACCATTTTGTGGTACCTAGGTGGGGGGGGGGGTGTATATCTTTAACAGGCATGTGGTACCTCCTGTGTTACCTGGAAAGGGGGGGGGGGTATATTGAAACAGTTGAGTTGTGCCATTCCGTATTACCTGGCTTGGGTTATATCTTGAACAGGTCAGTAGTACTATTATGTGTTACCTGGGTAGGGGAGGGGGTATATCTTGAACAGGTGAGTTATGCAATTCTTTGTTACCTGGGTAAGAGGGGGGGGGGGGTATCTTGAACAGGTGAGTGATGCAATTCTTTGTTACCTGGGTAAGAGGGGAGGGTATAACTTTAACAGGTGAGTTATGCAATTCTTTGTTACCTGGGTAAGAGGGGGGGGGGTATCTTGAACAGGTGAGTTATGCAATTATGTGTTACCTGAGTGAGGGGTATATTTTGAACACATTAAGTCAGCTTTTATTTACATTCCATCAATAGAGTGTATTTGATGTCATGTATTATTTCATTTTTCTCTACAGAACATCAGAGAGCTAGAGATCTTACAGTCTTTGAAACATAAACGAATTATTCCTTTCTACGGCTGTACTATTCTTAAAGGGATCTTAAGCATGTTTATGGAATATGAGAAAATGGTAGCTATACATTACTGTCTTTTGTTTTATGAGAAAATGATAGTTACACGTTACTTTATAATATTGTTTTAAGAGAAAATAATGGAGGAAGGGCATTGACCACTTACGACGATGTATAACGAAATGTGTAACAAATGTTAAGACGTCAAAAATTTAAAAATAATTTTTATAGTAAATATTTTGATCTATTTTAACGAGGTCAAAATTTATTTTGTTTTCTGTTAATATGTTACGAAGGACATTTTCAATATAAATAAATAAGATCAACACTTTTATCGACTCACAATAATTAATACTTCATCGGGCTAATCTGCAAAGCTATTGAAAATTACACTTTTAAAAACATAATTTAGCTATCATTTTACACACATACACACACTTTTATTTTTATTATTTTGCTAATCAATGTAAAACAAAAAAAAACTAATACTTTTTGCTAGGGGCCATTAAAGTTGTACATTGATAAAAACGGCGCCTTGCCTGAACCCAAGGTGCAACTCTTCACCAAACAAATTCTGGAGGGGGTAGACTACCTCCACTCCCACGATCCACAAGTCATCCACAGGAACATTAAATGTAAGATTCGCTTTATTAAAAATAATATTTAGTATTTGATGCCTCTATGTTGGCATAATGTCAGTACCCTAATCATTCTCTATCTTCTTCTTCGTTCTTAATTTTAGTGATGGAAGAGATCCCCGCAATACAATTAAGTATTACTTGTCAACAGGTTATGCATCATTGAGACCATTGACTCCGATTTAAGCCTGCTTTTCTTTTTGGCTTTGCTTCCATAGCCTTTGACTTTGGAGTTGTCTCTCCTAGCTGAATCCCTGCCCCCAGCCAACGAGACTCATCTGTCCAAGGGTTCGAACTCGAGACATTTCGGTTTAGCCACCATGAGCTTTACCGACTCGACCACGCCGATCCCTCCATGTATATAATTTTTTTTTGCATTAGCTTGCTATAGAATGCTATAGCCTGTTCGACCCCTCACAATAAAGATGAAAATATAACAATTAACAATTCAAAGAAAGTTCGTTTTAAAGCACGTCTCATACTCTTATTTTTCTACCAAAGCTGAACAACTTATCTGTGGTGTATATGTTAATCAAGTGGAGTGTTACAGATAATGTGCAGCAATTTAATTCCTTTATTTTTTTTTTGTATTCAAGCGTGGTGAGGTGTATTTGAAAAAGTTACCCTCTTGAAACATAGCGGTCTATATGGCAGGTGAAGTAGAGTTCATCTGTTTCTGTGAAATGGGCCATATGAATGTAAAGTGTGAACAGCCGCCGTTACTTTCCCTAGTGTGAGTCAGGTACCCATCAGAGCTGAGTGGACTCGAGGACGGCTAACGGAAAAGAGGCCAGGATCCGAACTTTAGTCATGTGGGTTAGCAATGGTGCGCTCTACCACCCAACCACGTCTTCCAATTAGTTAGCGTATGTTAGCTTGAAAAGGTTTTGAAAACTCTTCAAACATTCTATTCCTACATCCCCACTCCCATCACTCCCACCACCGCTCTACTCTACCATACCAGGTGAGAATATATTCCTGGAGGACGAGAACAACGTGAAGCTGACGGACTTTGGCTTCTCCAAGGTCCTACACGACCAGACCCAGGCCAGGTCCAACCACGGCTCCTACAAGTGGATGGCACCGGAAGTCATCACGGCCGTCGGCGACAGCCATTACGACGTTAAAGCGGATATTTGGTAAGATAAGCAGATAGATTATTTTAAAACAAAGGCGTAGCGAGGGAGGGGGGGAGGTGCGGACCGCACCGGGTGACACCATTTAGGGGGGTGACACCAAGGCAAAAAAAAACAGCAAAATATATATAGAAAAATTTGAGGGGGGGGGGGGTGCAAATCGAAAGTTAGAGGGAGGGGGGGTGCAAATCGAAAATTGAAAGTTTGTCCTCGGGATGGGTTGCAACGCCTCTGGGGGTGACACCATTTAGTGCCGCACCAGGTGACACCCGACCTCGCTACACCACTGTTTTAAAACATTGCATTTCATACTTCCGCTAGGCATTCTATAGGAAACAAAAAAGGGTAACTGACAAAGTAGTGATTAAACTTATTTCCCTTTGTACATTAACTAACACTAAACTTTAGGAGACTATGTCTTACTGTATTTTTTCGGGCGTATATAACATGTGAGAATTGATAAGATAGTGCACATCTGGAAGGGGGAATATTGTGGGGGTGGAAGGACCGTAGTGTGATCGAGGGCTAATGTCCTGCTCAGCAATATTTTGTGTGTGTTCGAGTTTGTAGATACGTCCTAATCAATCACCTTAACCCGAAGGGGGGACTGAGTGGTCTAGCGGCAGAGAGCTGGACTGCGAGCTCGAATCCGCGTTCAAGTCAGTAGACTGAGTCCACCCAACTCTGATGGGCACGTTAGGGAAAGTAAAGGCGGCTGGGCATAGTGCTGACCACACTATCTCTTCATATGCTGAGGTCACAGAAACAAGTGAACTCTACTTCACTTGCCCTATAGACCGTCAGGTTTGAAATGGGGGGGGGGAATGTCCTGCTCGCCAATAATTTGCATTTATCCGCCTTTATTAATAACAACCAATCACCCTTCTAAACAAGTTCTAACCAATCAGCCTTCTAAACAAGTTCTAACCAATCACCATCTGTCGAGACAGGAGTGTGGGCTGTACCGTGGTGGAGATGGTCACTGCCCAAACAATCTTCCCGAAACTGACCGCCTTCCAGGCTCTCATTAAGATCGGCAACAACCAGGCACCAGAGTACGACCTTCACCCCACATCTTCAGACAACCTGAGGCAGTTCCTGGTCCAAACGTTCCACCTCAAGCCAGAATTACGCCCTACGGCTAGCGAGCTGCTGCGTCATGTGTTTATTGTTGGCCAGTAGAATAACAAATGGACTGAGTAGGTTAACGCAGAGCATGAAAGCAGATCTATTACATATACACACATAAACATATATATATATATATATATATATATATATATATATATATATATATATATATATATATATATATATATATAATGTGTGTCGGTAAACATAGATGATCTTAAAAGACCCTAGGAGATAACACTATTTAGACCTAATAATAAGAAAAGACAAAATTGTTTATTATAATATGTTTTTTGTAGAATGCGGAATATAGAGAGTAACTAGACTACCCGTCATCCGTTGGATAACTCTGTGTTTCGGGGGTCATCCATCAAAAAACATCACGTCTGTCACTCAGAGGCGTAGCGACCCTTCCCGGCGCCCGGGGGACAAACTTTTCGATTTGACCCCCCCCCCCCCCCCCGCAAGATTTCAATTTGCAGCCCCCCCCCCCCCTCAAACTTTTGATGTGCACCCCCCCCCCCCTTCAAGATTTCGATTTGCACCCCCCCCCCCTCAAACTTTCGATTTACACCCCCCTCAACCTTTCAATTTATTTTTCCAACCGCCCCCCCCCCCTCGCTACGCTACTGCAGTGTAACTTATCGTCACAAAAAAACAGACCCCACATTCAAAAATATGTTTTTTATCTTTTAAAAACACCGAAAACAACGATTTCTGACTATCCCTTCATATACTGACGTCACAGGTGACCTACTCAACTCTACTTCACCTGCCCAGTGTCCCGCCAAGTCTCAGACAACATGTTTTTATCTTTTAAAAAAAAACGATTCCAGCCGAGCATGTCTCTGACCACACTATCCCTTCATATGCTTAGGACAAACAAATAGGTGAACTCTACTTCACCTGCCCTGTGCCCCGCGAGGTCCTGATAGTCAACCTTATCATTCACATGTAGGCCTTAGGAAAAATAATTAAAAACATTGTTGTAAAAAGAAAATATATTTTTTTTACTATTACTACAGTCATTGTTCTAAACTTTTATATGCAATGTGGTTAATCTACCCATGAATATATCAATAAATTAATTAACGGGTTTAAATTAGTTTGTAATTAACAGTGTGTTTAAGAAGGAACAATATTTACCACTCAAAATACCATTTCACAGCTCTACACATAATGAAGATTCTCCCCAATAACAAATCAGAAAAACAAACAAACAAAAAAATGAGTTATCAAACATCACTATTCAGTCAAAGTTAAGCCATTGTTCTAAAACTTTAAAACAAATGTGGTTAATCTAGCTATGAATAAATCAATAAATTAATTAATGTCTTTAAAAAAAAATGTGTGATTAACAGTCTGCAATCAAAAATTATTCTCTACCTACATACTATTTTACAGCCCCCCATATACAGCAGTTTCCTTACAGTAAGAAATCAGACAAAAAAATAAATATTCAAACATGTAAACAAAGTTGAGTTTTAGTAGTATTAGATAAACGTAGAGTAAGAATGAGAATGGTTGTTGTTTTTTTTTTTTAAACTATTTTAAACAGTTTTTATCCAAATCATGCAATTTTTTTAGCTTCAATTTTTAATAATTTTTTTTTTATTTCGAATATTATATAGGCCTACATGAATTTATTTTTGGTATAGCACACCAGATGTGATAATTGGTTTAGAATGAATAAATATTAAATTTTTACCAAAAAAATATAACAAAAATATTGTTATGTATTTTTTATAATAACAGAAAAAAAAATATTTATATGTTTATGCATATATATATATATATATGTGTGTGTGTGTGTGTGTGTGTGTGTGTGTGTGAAGAGAGAGAGAGGGATAGAGGCTTATATGTAGGCATATATATATGTATATAGGCCAAAGTATATATATATATATTTGTATTTGTATATATATATATATATATATATATATATATATATATATATATATATATATATATATATATATGTGTGTGTGTGTGATGTGAGAGTGTGTGTCTGTCTGTGTGTCTGTGTGTCTGTCTGTCTGTGTTATGTGAGTGTATGTGTCTGTGACTGCTGACCACTGTTTTAAAAAAAAAAATTAAAGATACAATTAGTTGCTGCTTCACAAGAACTTTTATTATTATTGTCATTATATTTCATAGGCCAGAGTTATAAATGCCAAACACAACATCGCTTGTTCACAACGTAGCACAAAGATTACTGTAATTCTATAGTATCTCTCTACAGCGTTTATGTGTCAATAGATCCTAACAGTGTAGAGAGATGTGTAATACGTATGAATTCGCGATAAAAAAATTGTATCTAAATCATAAACCTAATCAAAGTCTTAAGTGGCCATACATGTACGATATTTCATCGGTAAAAAAAAAAATTTCGAAGTTACAATCCTGCTTTTTAAATGGGTAGTTTTAAAATGAAGTTTAGCACTCCTTTTAAATTCACTGCAATGCCACCCCCTACCCACATTTTACAGCATTAAATAGTTATCGTTGTTTTAGGTTAAATCGATCTAGAGGTAGAAGGTAGACTTGCTAAGTCAAAAAATATGTAGCTTTTTGTCGGTTTTTTTCTATTAATTTCGTGTAAAGAGAAGCAACTCAATTAATATTTTCGGCGAATTCTGGCTACATCCCCTTACAAACTGGAAATAGCTAATTTTTTTATATTTATTATTTATTGAATAAAATGAGTGTGTGGACAGAGCGTGTGGTCATTTCAGGGGAGGGGTGGGGTCTGAATAAATATGAAAATATGTTAAATCCTTCCAAAAAAATGTGACCTGGTTATGGGCTTAAGCATGTTTTTATAAGCGAAAGCCGCACAAAGTAAAATTTTAAGGCTAATCTAAAAAACAAGTTAATTAAAAAAGTCTAGTGACATTTATGCGCAATTTCCTTATGTTATCTAAAAATAGCTCTGACGTATAATGCTGGGGTGCATTCAAGCTAGAAGAACGATCGGTTTGTAGGTGTTTATGTAATTTTAAAATTTGTGACCGAACGAGAGGATATTTTTGAAAACTTTCTTGGGCAATATTGTTCTAAATTATGGCATAAATCGATTGGTACATGTTTCAAGTCGCTAAGTGGTCTGGTTGCCGAGATATGGGCCAAAAACTGAATTTTTTTCGAGGTTATTTGGCTTTTCCGGGAAATACATGAAAGAAACCCGGAATTTTTATGGCCTATGCTCATTCTCGTAACTTGCTTAACATAATTGCTTTTGGAACTAGTCATCGATATTGCTTCGTTGAGGAGGAGATACGACTTAAAGCCCGGACACACATTCATTCATTCATTCATTCAATCATCCATCCATTCCCAGAAATGACGAGTTAATTAACGCAATTCTCCAGAATGGAAATTGCGCTAAAAACCTTGACTAATGGGTCCCTGTTGACTAACTACCCCCTCCCCCCCCCATCCCCCCCTCTCCCCAGGGTTCAAAAGGACCGTAGTATTCGACTGGGTCCCTGTTGACTAATTGCCCCCCGGCTTACAGCGACCGCAGTGTTTGACGGTGATCCTGGTCTGGAACGTAAGCTTACAATTGGCCAGCTCCAGGGTGCAAAGGTCAACGTACGTGTTCCCGTCACTCCCGCAGAGCACCTTGCCGGGACAGTCGCTGGGCGGGCAGACGCCGCGGGCCATGTAGTCGCACCTCTTGCTGCAGGTCGAGTAGAAGCTGATCCTGAGGTTGGGGTCACGACCCCGGCAACGGCTGGCCTTGAGGTGGCAAATGTTCGTGTAGGTGCGCCAGTCGCTGCCACAGACGGGCGAGGGCAGGGTGAGGCAGTATGTAGGGCAACCGTTGCTGTCATAGTCGTAGCCCTCTGGAAGTAAGGAAACGACACGTCAGAGGCGTAGCGAGGGCAGGGTGAGGCAGTAGGTAGGGCAACCGTTGCTGTCATAGTCGTAGCCCTCTGGAAGTAAGGAAACGACACGTCAGAGGCGTAGCGATGGCAGGGTGAGGCGTAGCGAGGGCAGGGTGAGGCGTAGCGAGGGCAGGGTGAGGCAGTATGTAGGGCAACCGTTGCTGTCATAGTCGTAGCCCTCTGGAAGTAAGGAAACGACACGTCAGAGGCGTAGCGAGGGCAGGGTGAGGCGTAGCGAGGGCAGGGTGAGGCAGTATGTAGGGCAACCGTTGCTGTCATAGTCGTAGCCCTCTGGAAATAAGGAAACGACACATCAGAGGCGTAGCGAGGGCAGGGTGGGGCGTAGCGAGGGCAGGGTGAGGCAGTATGTAGGGCAACCGTTGATGTCATAGTCGTAGCCCTCTGGAAATAAGGAAACGACACATCAGAGGCGTAGCGAGGACAACATAGCCCAATAGTTGTGAATGGACCAAACTCGAGACTTATAATGTGGCTGGACAACATAGCCCAATAGTTGTGAATGGACCACACTCGAGACTTATAATGTGGCTGCACAACATAGCCCAATAGTTGTGAATAGACCACACTATCATGTCAAATGCCGAGGTCACTTTAACAGCTGATCTCTACTTCACTTGCCCCGTGGACCGTCAGGTTCGAAAGGGAACTTTACTAGCATTATCTACAGGCGTTATTCGGTGTATAGTAAAAAAAAAAGGCATCGTTTTAAAGTGTTTTGTGGCAACTGAATGAACGTTGCAAGTTTAAGTAATGCTAATGTGTTTAGCATTCATTCACGCAGCAATATAATTATAATGTTCTTGTCGAGTCAATGAACGTTCTGTTTCCAACTCAACAGTCTGTGAGGGAGGGGGGGGGGGTGAGGCGCGAGGTTCTGAGACTTTTATGTCTAAAGTATGTAGTATAAATATTAACTTACGACAAAGACAGCAACCAGACAGGCTTAGCATTACAACTATACTAATCAAGGCTTTCATTGTTGTTGAAGCTGGTGGGAGATAATGTATGATAAGTATAAGAAATAAAAAGTGTATTGTTATTATTTATCTACAGATTTAGTTATACTAACACATTCGTCATGCATACACAAACCTATACATACACACATAGACGTATGTATGTGCAGACGCACACAGTCACCTACAGTTACAAATAGATAAACACAGTCGCATATATGTACTTGGGACGAAGTGATCTAGCTGTAGAGAGCTGGATTGCTAACCGGTTAGTCTCGAGTTCGAATCGAATCCGGGTTCAAAGCAGTGCTGACCACATTATCCCTTCTTCACTCTACTTCACTTGCCCCGTAGACCGTTAGGTTTGAAAGGGAACTTTACTTACTTACTATATATGTTGACAATGAATACACATTCACTTAAGCGTATACATACATACACGCACGTACACGTACAAACACGCTTACATACTCAAGTACACAGACATTCGATGATCCGATAAATAAACAGTTGAATTTTAATATAAAATTCAATTTACTTTAGACAGTATAATGGGACTACGTGGTCTAATAGTAGAGCATATGGCAGCTACCTAAGATTCTCGAGGTCACCCCAACTGTGGTAGGTACCTGACTCGCGTTATGGAAAGTAACGGCGGCTGAGGCATAGTGAAGATCACACTATCCCTTTAATATGCCGAGGTCACTTTACAGGTAAACTCTACTTAACCTGCCTAATGGACCGGCTAGTTCTGAAGACAACTTTACTTTACAAAGTAAAAAAACATTCTACACAATCATAATAATCGTTTTTAAACTTTACTTTTTACTGTAATAAAAACTGCGAAGAAAAATTGTTATCAACAGAAAGACTTACCTCTATACGGTATAAAGTAACAGGCATGAAGTTGCATCAACAATTAATTGAAAAATACACAGCTAGCCAGCATGCGTTAATTAAAATCAATCAATTGAAAGCAATTAAGATTAGATCCAGTGGCGTCACTAGGTCGGGTGTCACCCGGTGCGGCATTTCGTGGTGTAGCCCCAAGAAACAAAGTTTATATATATCAATGACTATATATATATATATATATATATATATATATATATATATATATATATATATATATATATATATATATATATATATATATATATATATATAT